>NC_061879.1:13002500-13280000 GCF_905147765.1 Vanessa atalanta
TATGTTTTGCAATAATTTAATGGAATACATAAATCAGTCAATCAATTAATGTTTTATAAATAATGACTAAGTTCCTATTACCCGCCTGCATAAATTAACCTTTACCATATATTATTGCAAAGTAAACATGATGCGAGTATACAGCACCCTATATAAAAGGTTCTACAGAAGATAACGGAAACATTCCAAGGTCGACGCCTAAACCGCGCAGTAGCTCCCACCGCGAGTGATTGATGGACAAACTTACTACTTAAACATGAACCTTTACAAAAATCACAAGCCAGCGGGGCACTAAGACAATGCGTTCAACGCGCGACAAAACGAACGCAGCGCCGCGCCAGTGCGTCAACAATACGATACTTCAAGGAACTAAGCATTACTCAGTACACTCTGGGCTCCATTTATACGCATCTTACATTAAAACGAAAGAGATAGATATATATATGAAGTGGTAGCTTATATTTCTGTCCTTTTCCTGTTTTTATATTTAACTGCGACAAATCGTCAAATCCTTGTTATATTACGACGTTTCGAGCTCACACAGGCTTGTTGTTACAATCCTCATAATGGCTTGAGTAATTTATGTCACGCCTACGCAACTATAATAATAAAAACTTTAAAATAAAAACGTATTAGCGTTCAGACTCCTAATTACATCGGGAGTTGTCCACTTCAATCGCGATTTGATAGATTGTGACATCTAACGTACATACATTACTTTTAATGATCATTATTAATAAAATATAATTTAATTGACGTTAGTTTGCTAATAAAGAACGTGCTAATCGTAATATTATCAAATTAATTCTAATCAATGTCAATGTTTTATAGATATTTATATCAAAAAAATAATAATTATATTATATTAAATTCTTAATCAACGATTAGGGATATCTTTTCTTAATAAAAACGTCATATAACAAATATATATGTATAAAGGTCGTATGTTAGTGATGCGAAGAAACGCAGTCTCAGCGACACAAAACATGTATGTGACAGGAAGAATGATTGCAGCACTCTATCAACGCATCTGACAACAGGCTTGAATTCCTTCGATTTGTCCTGTCATTGTGTGCCGTAAAACTCGGACACAAAGCGGGAGAAGCGTGTAATGTCGCTCATAAAACAATAAACCACCCACGGCTGGCACAGCACTAACACACCATTGTTCGGTCCAATAAATCCTTAAAAAAAAAGTAAGCGTACGTCACAAAAGCGCGCCAATTCAGTCAGTTCAATATAATCACTCACTCAAAAAATTGAGCTAAATACTCTATTAATATAATATTTATTGTCCTTGTTTGTTTATGTGCATAATTGAGTCGACGTATTGACATGTTGATTTATTAAACTGCATCGGACCGAGATCGGCCCGTATACGGTTTATTTATTTAATTGCGAAACGGCTATAACGAATGTCATTCTGACATCTGACAATCAAATAATAATGATGTCCTCATTTTGAAGAATTATCTGAGTTTAATCGAATATATTTATGCAAATACGTTAAACTAAATATATTATTTGTCAAATGTACGCTCGATCAATTTCATTATTAATAAAAAAGCCGTGCTAGATGACGATGTTATTAAAGTATTAAATATCGTTGGTCGGAGGTTTTCTCTTTGTGAATATCGATAAAAATCGCCGTAGCGAGTGACTAATGAACCGATAATCATCGGAGATGCCCGCTAAAGACTTAAACAACACTAACGCACAATAATTTTGATGTATGGAGGCAGATAAATCTATTAGGAGTTGACATCTCCATCGACGCGGGCGCGGACGCGGCACAGGCGTATTATTATTATTTTAATGTTATTATTCAAATTATTATAATCTCGGCGTCCATATTTATAGCATTCGTATAATCCTTTTTGATACGCCGCTTAAGGATTGTAAGGAACGTCGCACACTTGTGATATATTGAGTATTATACCATGTACCTACTCCCTATGTATGAGGTTTGTGACCTCATTAATTATATAACTTTCTAGCATCGAACTAGAAGTAAATATTTTTGACTCGCAGCTAGGTAAGAAGCAACCTACTAACTACAGCTATTTTCATAAAAACCAATAAAATTAAATTCTACTTACATTTTAAAATCGAACATAAACATGTAATAACAACGGAAGTCGTCGTACATATACATCATTAGAAATCTATGTAATATTTAACACGTAATGCAACGAAGTTCTTATTAATGTACTTGAAAATCTTAGTATGCGATGGCCCTTCAGAGTTGTAAACTCATTGTAATATACGCGCAGGGATATATCGGAGACAATTTATTTAGAAATACCACTGCCCTTCCTCATCTTAGCGTTAGTTTTAACAATTTGAACTCTGTGTATAAGAATTAAGGTCCAAAGTTCTATAATAACAAAGCGTATCGAAAAAACAAATCCGTATGATTTTATACCCTATATTAAATCATATAGGGTTAGTTTTAATATTATAGAAGATAAGTTAGATTCGCTGGTGTATAAAATGCGTGCAGGGCGCTGATTGCAATACGAATAAATAAGTCCCCATGTGGAGGTGCCGCGCTAATTTACTTGTCACGCCGCCCGCCTGTTTATTTTTAAACAGAACTCAGCATTTTTTAAGTTTACGATAGTCAGAAAATTCCCTGACACATTTCGAATATGCTAATTTGGCTCGTGTCAGATGTGATTTATCTTTTAGAGGTATTTTTTCATGTTGATTGTTTGAACAGAGACAAAACGTCGGGGCAACCTTCCCCGATAGGTCATTTAAATTTGTTTAGAATAAAATTTTTAATTTTTCATTTTATTTTAGATGCATTTATACAAATTATAAAAAAAAAAAACGAAACGAAACGGGAATGGCCAGGAATGGTAAAGCATTTTCAGTTGCAGAACCTTAAAGCAACGAAGTAGCGTCTCTTCGTAACATTATATCTTCTACATTACTGTCTAAAATCTTCAAAAGTCGGATATGACTTTAATAAAAGAAAAGACATTTTAGATTATCCCGCTCTTCGACACACAAAACCATTTCATTCCGATATACTTTCACTATAAAAACGAGTACCTACCAGCTAATGCCTGAAAAAACCTTTTCTTTTAATGAGAAGAAATAGCAGATGAATCCTGCTGTAAGTAACGTTAGTAACGGGATGCAATTAATTGTATGTCGAAAACTTGTTACATCTGCCCTCACAACGATCAGAATACACAAGATAAACAAGATAACATAAAATCATAAATGACCTAGTCTCATGTAAGGTGGCCTTCTGATAAGGCCTTTGGGATTTCACTGCAAAACATATGAAGGGCTCAAATTGTCTTCTACCATGAGTTCGGAAAGGAAATCATATTGGTTAAGGATTTATACTAAAGTAAGACCATGGTGTGCGAGTCTGTGATAAAGTACGCTTTGAACAAAATAAGTTTCCTATTTTTTATTTCAACCCAGAAAAAACCATTACAATTTTCGTCGAGAGCATATGTATGTATTTACGTGATTTTTAATTACAACTACATGCTTATAGAATGCAGATCAACACGACACTAGCATTTTTTTTTTAATTAGTAGTAGTAGTAGTAGTAGTAGTAGTAGTAAAACAATTCAATATTATTTACACTTGACAGAACAAATTTAAAACGAAAGATTAATTTCGGTAAAACGCTCCGATGCAATTAGACAAAAGGTAACAATAGAGCGAGACGGACATATCGTTCGAACCCAAGTGACATGGCCTCGAAATGAAACGAAGGCTGTAGAGGAAGTAGCAATCTGAGCCTGTTTTTCCGCACCTGAATGGCAGATCAAACGCGCCGAAACCACGCCCCTTACATCCAAACCCTTTTAGTTTGAATTTTGGTAAATATAATATACCCATAATAGACTTATATTATCACTTCCACAGCGTTGCGTTAATAATATTGAGATGACGTTTACACGGCCACACGTCCATATATGTATCACGTGTTTGTTTGCTTATCGCTTTTTTTTCTTTTCCTGCAACGAGTTATCAGATCAACTGGATTTCCACAAATATTGTTTTTTTAAAATCTAATAAAATAAAAATATAGTAAATTAAGTTTAAGTAACATATATTGTAATGAGTAACCTCTACGATTGTCTACTTTGAGTTTCGATGTAGAGAACGTTTTGACTATTTCTAGTAAAAAATAAAATATCTTGAACAATGCAATCTTTATGTGTTCAAGAGTTGCTTACTTAGCCTTAAATATAGAAATTACGCTTTAGCTCTTGTTATATTTTAATTATTTAAGAACTACATTTTAAACAAACGATTGAATATTAAATTTACGTATCATTACAACAAAGATTTAATAAAAATATAACTAGATATATAGTTATTTTAATAAATCTTATGATAAACAAACAAACTTACTTGGTGGTAGGGCTTTGTTGCAAGCCCGTCTGGGTAGGTACCACCCACTCATCAGATATTCTACCGCCAAATAACAGTACACTGTATTGTTGTGTTCCGGTTAGAAGGGTGAGTGAGCCAGTGTAATCACAGGCACAAGGGACATAACATCTTAGTTCCCAAGGTTGGTGGCACATAGGTGATGTAAGAAATGGTTAATATTATATATTTACAACGCCTTATATACTTAAGCGCCTTTGTCTATGGGCGGTGGTGACCACTTACCATCAGGTGGCCCATATGCTTGTCCGCCGACCAATGCCAAAAAAAAATCACATACGGGGTGGTAATGTTGTGTTTGTTTTAATAGTAACCCGTATATGTATATCGTATAATTTAAATCATATTATTCAAATTGTTGCCGTGCAGTATTGACTGTGCAATCCTTGTTATTTATATATCTATAAAAAATCCCTGTTTTCTATCGCGCATCACTAATAGTTGAGACCATTGAAATTTGTACCATTATATTCAGCGTATTTCAGAGAAGGTTACCGACTAAACATAATCGTACAATATGAATGACGCGTGGCGGGTGTGCTTATATTAAAGTATATGTACATAGTGACATTTTTAGTATCAGTTTGTTGGAACTCATGAAATACATTAGAACTCTTTCTTTATTTTAACTATATATATGTACTAAAGTTTTTTAAAGAACAAAAACGCTTTATTTAAATAATGGAAGGTCTTATTAATTAAATAAACCCACACACGTTTCAAATCTTTATAATTTGATTATGTTTGAGCTCCGCAAATATGGCCACATTTTTAACATTTTGTAAAAGGCACCTCACGAGCCACCTTTGCTGGAATACTAGCAGTTTTTCACTTCTTAATTTTTTTTATCAAACCATATCAATTGTATTTAAATATACTTTACAATAATGTATTTTTGAATCAATATTTAAACTCCTCCACCATTTCGAAAAGTAGCCTTTAGCTGGAAGAAACGACAGGAAACTCGCATAGTTGCTCTTTTCAAATAAACAATGCTGTTATTCATATTTATTCTTCGATCAGTCCTGTGATGGAACCCGAGCCTTTTTGGTTACATTTTTTGGTATCTTAATATACTTAATATCTAAAACAAATGATATTTAAACTAATGTTAGACGTTAGGGACTTAAGCTACATTAATAATGCGAGCGTGAATGAGGTTGTTATTGTTTTAAAACTCAATTTGTGAAAATAGTTAATTGACATTAAAATTAATTGGCATCTCTGAGTACAGCTGTTAGTCCTCCACCAAAGGGTGTTTGGATGAAATTACTCGATTTAGCGATAAGACGGCCTCTTGTAAATAAATATGTTTGTAACGTTAATTTTATAGATGTATGTTACTTTATTTATTGTTGTATAATAAAGTACGTCTGTTTTTATATATCACTCGATATATCAATTATTCACCGTCCCCGTAACCAGCGATGTTAAATATACAATATTATTACAAATAAGAGTTCTTAGTGATCATAAATTTGTAATAAAGTTTCCGACTCCAGAAAGTCGAGATGGCCCAGTGGTTAGAACGCGTGCATCTTAACCGATGATTTCGGGTTCAAACCCAGGCAGGCACCACTGAAATTTCATATGCTTAATTTGTGTTCATAATTCATCTCGTGCTCGGCGGTAAAGGAAAACATCGTGAGGAAACCTGCATATGTCTAATTTCAACGAAATTCTGCCACATGTGTATTCCGTCAACCCGCATTGGAGCAGCGTGGTGGAATATGCTCCAAACCTTCTCCTCAAAGGGAGAGGAGGCCTTTATCCCAGCAGTGGGACATTTACGGGCTGCTAATGCTAATGACTCCAGAAAGTCAATAATTTTTTCCTTGGCTAAGAAAGGTATTCGATTCTATCATAAAATACTGCATATAATTACTAGAAAACTAAATATTTAATGAATATTATTCCGTACAAGATATAGAATAAATATTTTCTAGTGGTAGTATCGTAGAAGATATATAAATGTAATTGTAAACCATTTAATTATGATTAGTATTGTGAACAAATGATCAAAGAAAAACAGTACCTACAGTTTTTAGCCACTAGAATCTATGCTCCGATCCGGTGTTAACGGTAAATTAAATTTGTCTCATAAAATTACAATTCCCATGTTGCTCATGAGATTCGACTAAAGAATTTAAAATAATACATTTCTTTTTGTACACATATAAATATAATAACACTTGACCAATCAAAAGTACTTGTCGAGACCTAAATGCAACTCTTGGATTGGTCAACGGGGGCCGGTGTAACGTGCTCTCCGAAGCACGGAGGGTGGAAATGTCGAATACAGTACGTATGGCCTCACCGCAGCTGTCATTCGATATCCATCGCCAGAGTAAAGCCACATTGACCTCAATGTAAAAGTATTTGCGAAGTCAGTTTCCTATCTCAGCTTTCAGACACATACGAGTAGATTGATCGCATATCGTTCATGTTTGCTACAATGAAAACCACATTATTCGGTGTTGCTGTAATACCTCGGTACACCGACAGACGCGGGCTTACATACAACTTAAAACTATATTTTTATATCACAATAGGTAAGTAGTTTTAATATAATAATAGTTAAAAATAGTTTAGTTGGCAGTTGTAATAGTTTATTTCGTTGTTTTTAAAGGCATTAAAAAGTTCACATTTTTTATTTAAAGCAAATAATGATGTGGTATAATTTAAAAAATAAAAAAAAAATATTACATTTTCATATATGTATATATTTTTTGTGTCCTTAGCCTGTATGTGTGTATGTTATTCGTATGTTTTATTACAATGTTAATCGTATGTTTTATTTTATCTCAGTATGTTCTCATTACACCTTGGCTCTAATAAAATAAAAAATACTTTTATAATATGTATTAAGTATTATATTTTTCGTGACACGAACGATTTTGAGTTTGCTCTGTTTGTGCTGCTTGCTTTAAATTATTCACCATCGATTCTCTTTATACTATGTAATTTTATTAGCTTAGTAAATGTTACAAATTACGGCCGTAAAATAATCAGAATACGACTTTTCGTATTAAAACTAAAATATTATTAAAAATCTCACAACATATAATTGGTAGTTAACTACTTATATACATAAAACTCTCGCCAAATAATTCCACGGCGGAGAGCGGCGTGCTTACCTTGAGAAAAAAGCTCAATAAGTCCTAAATAAAGTCGGGATTCAACCCGTCGTATCGAGTTCCATGCACCTCGTCTTCCCACCTCCACTGAGTCACCTGATACCCACCATTGTACCTATTATTTGGGCAACACTAATTGTGCGTCGGCACTTGGTTTGTATTTGGTAATGAATGAGCTTGGTATGCGAAGGAAGAATGCGCCCTTTTGTACGAGAAAGGGCAAAGCTTTCGTTGAATATTTATTTATGTTTATTTAGTGCCAATTGAGTGTCCGATCATATAATAAGGTATTCCTTTCTATAAAATCAAATCCCGCAGGTATTTTTACAAACGCTGGTCAATAAATTTACATCTTATGCTAAAATAACATTCGTTAATAAATCATTTTATTCTGGATAACAATGTATAAAGGTGATAAAACAGCGAAACTTTAAATTATTCATAATTTAATTAATTAAAAAGATGAACTCGTTAATATCGTGTCAGTTATTATGTGTGTGCGTGTATGTTTTCGATGTCGGTTATTTTTAATGAAGGAAATTTAGAAAATTATCGCACAGTGAAATGCTAATACATATCTTTTTATTATTTCAAATTCGTACGCAAATGGAAAATAGACCACCTGATGGCAAGTAAGATGGTATATTCTCTGAGCCTGTAGTTACACTGGGTCACTCACCCTTTTTACCGGACCAATACTATTATAAAACTAAATAGAAATACGACGTTTTTAGTAGGTATAGACTATATAAATCTTTAATTTAGCCTTAGAATATAGAGAGCAGTATTAGAGAGCAGTACCCAGACGGGCTTGCACAAAGCCCGATTGGAAAATTTAATTTTCTATCTCCGTGTAAATGGAGCGAAATTAACATATTATCATTAAACAATTTATATACTAAATTTAAATTGTCAATGTTATAAGCTAAATATAACCGACAACATAAATATTTCCAAAACATTTAAAACAACATCTCGGTTTACGCGTCACTGACACACGTATCAATTCTGCTTTTTTACGCTAACGAGAATCAAACCCATAACAGTTGTACAAATAGGCATATCGCGTTACATCGACCACGTACCGTACGGACTTAAATGAAACATTTCGAGAGATTTAAAAACATGTAACAAGGAGCGCGATATTTACATTTAGGTATATCACCTATAAAACTTTAAACCATGCAACACTATTAATAGCCTGGTATGAACATTAAGAAAAAATTGAAATCATACTTTCTAAGTCAGTTATAACTAATTTATAAAGTATTAATTATAAATTATGTATGTATTATTTATTTAAAAGTATTAAAAATGTTTAATTAATGTTAATGTTCTGTAGATAGATTTTATTAGAGTTTATTACAAACCTAAATTTAGGTTTTCTAACGCTAGTAAATATATAATAATTTTATAATGAATTTCATTTCGTTTGTAATTTTAATTAAAAAAATAAATGTGCTGTAAGCTTCACACTTCGGTGTAAGTTTTACATTTGTATCAAAATCAAAATATACTTTATTCGAGTAAGCTTTTACAAGCTCTTTTGTATCGTCATTTAACAGACTATATTAAGTGAAGCTACCACCGAGTCGGATAAAATTATATGTGTATGTATGTATGTTCATTTTGTAAGTAGAAGTTATCTACTCTGCTTTCATTTATCACATTATTACGCCATAACATACAACAAACAATTATATGTTATCTGAACATTATGCTTTACATTACGTTAAGAGATTGTTAGTTTTCGTACTCGTTTGCAATATATTAGAAAACATAAAAACTAGTTTATACAGTTTTCGTTACATTTACGTCACGTGACGTGAACAGTTCAAATGTTTCTTTTCGTTTTTGAAAAAAAACGAAGACAAAACACAGTACGTACAGATTAGTGCGATGTAGAGCCGTATAAAGTTACGCTGTCGAGACGGCGCGGCGGTCTACTGAGAGATATCCGTAATGGAAATTACAGCTTACATTATGTTTTAACTTATACGAAAACTGCCCAAACTTTTATATGTTATCTTGTAGCTTTACAAACCACTTCTATAATATTGCCTATTTTGACAAAACTTAGTGGTAGCACAATTATAAATTTGAGTGTCATGACATTGTTGTCACCAAAAGTGGAAGAAGATTTACCCACGTTCTAAATTTAAATTTAAAAAAAAACATGTTCTCTTATATTAAAATGTCAAGTTTTAGCAATATATGTGTAGTGCTTTCCGGTGTTTGCAATTCTGTAATCTTTTTCACAAGTATTTGCCTGCCATTTATATTCTAAATTAGCGAGTTTTGTAATTTAACGCTTGTAAAATTCAAACGTTAAATTTTACTATAATTTAAATAAATTATTCTTTCTGTCTCGACTAACGAAAAATTTTCTACTCAATCGACTACTGAACGATATAAATTATTGTCGTTTTAGTGAAAAATTATTCGTATAACTTAGAGTTTCGAAACGGTATTTTTCCAAATTTCTAATACAAAAAACAGCCACTTGACAGTTCGACGGGTTCCCACGACCCAGGGATTGATTTGCAGAACCACCTTGGAGGTGTCCATGCGGAATGATCGGATCGACTCGATGACATCTTATTGTGAACATTTCAAAGCACAGCTATAGGTGTGCAAATGGACGTGAGGTGCTAATTTTATTGTTGTAGTTCGAATGGATTTTTGTACAGAGACCACTTCACATTTCTTTTGAATAGCTACAAGTTATTTAAATATGATTATTATTTCAAGTGTTTATCCCAAGGTTGACTTTTATTACAGATTTGGTGGGAAGAGCTTAGTTTTTTTTATGTTACAGATAGGCGGACGGGTAAATGGGCCACCTGATGGTAAGTGCCACTGCCCATAGACATCGGTGCCGTAAGAAATATTCATCATTCCTTACATCGCCAATGAGCCATCAAACTTGGGAACTTAAGATGGTATGTCCCTTGTAACTTTTGTTGTACATAGTTACACTGGCTCACTCACCTTTCAAACCGGAACACAGCAATATAAAGCATTATTCTTTGACGGTATATCTGATGAGTGGTTCTGCCTACCAAGACTGACTTGCATAAAGCCCAACCACCAAGTAAATACCTAGTGAGTAGTGACCACCAACATAGAACATATTCTATCGCAAAACAGTAATAGTTACTATATGTGTTCTAGTTTTAAAGGGAAGTGAACCAAAACAATTCCAGGCACAGGGGGCGTAATTTCTGTGTTCTAAGGTTATTGACGATGTAAAGAATGGTTATTATTTTTTAGTGCAAAAGTCTATGGGTCTTATTATGTAGCCCTACCTATTATAAATAAAAATAAAAAAGACTAAAAATTGCAATCGAGATTAATATGATAAGTATAAGAAACATACCTAAATAAAATATTGAATATTTAATGTTAAGTTAAATATATTATTTATAGTTTATATATATAATATTTTTTTACCTACTGAACATATCCGAATGAGACTATGATCAAACAACATGGTCCATAGTTTCGAGAATTCCATTGATCCCTCCATTTTTTTTTGTATTGGCAATACAACGACGCTGGGTAACAGATAGTATTCATTTTAAAAGAAATGAAATTAAACTAATGTCACTAAAAAAATATTACTCAAATATTAATTGAAACATTATAAAAAAAAATTAACGACATCTATTGTCTGATAGATTAGTACGTTATTGTCACCGCGACGCCATCTTACGTTGAATAGGACAACATTTCAGAATACAACGTTTCTTTGTTAGTTTCATACTTTTCACCTAGATGTCACTTTTACACAAATTACACTTACAAATTATTAAACATTTTGTTTCGACAAAAATAGATATCTTTTTAAATATATATTCATATTATAAAAATGAAAATGACACTGTTTGTCTGTTACTCTTTCATGAATGTGATTTTAATGAAATTTGGTATGAAGTAAACTTTAACACCAACGGAGGATATTAGCTACTTTTTTACATCAAACACCTGACAACGAACCCTTACAACGCGCGAGAAACCGGGGACGACAACTTAATATTAATTTAATATATTATACGTGATGATCCAGTAGACGGGACACGTGGGTAAAATGCGAACTTTATTCGATCAGTCACAGAACTGTATCCGAGTGCTTCATTTATATGTATAATTCAACCAACCTATTGCTTTGACGTAATCTAGCTACAATCAGAAACGTTTTACTTTAAAGCATACCCTGTGATATCCAGGCCCTATTGACTACCTCAAACCTCTCTTCCGCTTTTTATTCCTGACTCGTGAAAGCTCGAACTTACTACCGCACTGGCTAGTTCATTTTTATTTTCAAGACAATGTTGAAGCAGCAACTCAAAAATAAATAATGTAGAATGTATAGGAATTTTGTAAACATGTAATTAAATATATCGTTTTAGACATCAGATTTTTTAGTTTTTCAATATAATAATTAAACTTTATTTTGTATCGTGTTCTATTCATATTAACTGATCAAACATCTGATCACCTCATTATCCTCAATGGCTCAATGGCTCATCAGCCTTCCTGCGAAGAATAACACTTAGTTATCTTAGTTTAAATTTAGACATGTATAAAAAATTTATTAAATATATTTTATTAATAACTATTAACAACGATGGAAGAAATCATTAAGGTTCCATTTTAATTACGAAACCTGGGTAACACGTTAACACTGTCAATATGTTAATTAAATTAATTGTATCAGAAAACATCTAAATATCGTCAGTCGCTTGCATTCAAGGAAAATAAAATAATTCATTTATTGTATATTTCGTAGAGGAATGAACATGTACACATAAAGTACAATCTTAAAAAACAGTAAATGTATTTATTACACAAAAATTTAATACAAAGTAAACAATAGAGTGCAGTATAGTTACTCTAAATTAAAATCTTAACTAACACATAACAAAGTCATAGTCATGGAAAACAAAGAGACATCCCATTAAATTATATTTCATAAATGGCACTTTATAATACAAATTTGATACACAAATTTTATTCGTGTCACATTCAGCATGTAGTATACATTCATATCGTCCTCTAAATACAATAAATTAACAGAGCGGCTAGTACCTAGTAACACATTTCTGCCACCGAGTCCATGTAGCACTCGTCAATTGCCAGACACCAGACGGAGCACCTTGCAATCTCAAGCAAGCTTACTTTAATTTAAATACAATATTAACATCTCTTGTCTGTGTTATTACATATGCCACTGCAAATATTTTATTTATTTGACAAATGCAGTACTCACAAATATTGCAAATATGCAAATTTATTATCTATCTCTAATAAAAAAAATTATCATTATCTATGTAAAATGTGCATTAATGGGGGCACTTTGAGGGCATCTCAACTGCCAAGGGATCAAATATTTAATAAGACGAGTGGCACACGCCAAAAACAGCTACTAGATGAAAATTCCAATATTGATATACTTGCTCAAAGCTATTAAGTTATTTATTATGTTGGTTAAATGCTAACAGAAGAATTTCCGTTGTTTTAAAGGCTCACTGTCACTGTCACTGTCTGAGAAACAAGCCGCGAAACCACTTCTATCTCTTAAGGAGTCCCTCCGCAATGATAAGCTAGTTTTGTCCGTTAATTTTTTTACACGCCCAATACGTCTCGGTGTTGATGACTGTAAAGCGGAACCATGTGCATTGTCTTCATTTTTTTTATCACTTTTGTCACTGACCGAGTTTTTACACAATTCTTGTCCACTTTTGTCCCTACACCTCCTGTTGCGGAGACATCTCACCGAGGAATTGTTCACATTCTTACTCCTTTTAGTGGGAGTAGCCATGTTTATCGCGACACTTGAACTAACTGGTTCACTTGAATTGTTTAACTGTAGCATAGAGCAGCCAGACTCTTCAAGACCCAATGGTCTTCCTATTTTTCTTCCACTCCTTGTCCTAGACGTAATTCTATCCTGAGAATTTTCTTTCTTATTAGAATTATGTAATCTATTACTTCTACGACCGTTATGCCTTGTTCCTAGAGAGTTTAGTGTGGTGCTGTTTATCTGAGTGCAGTTTTGTTCCGAGTCTCCTGGCAAATTATTCCTCTTTCGCCGAGGGTACCTAGATGTGCCACTACTTTTAGACTGAAACGAGACATTAAGGTTATTCTTACCCCCTTGCTTATCAATTTTGTTGTTAGATGCACTTCCCTTAGTGTCCATGAACTTTAAGAGTGAAGTACTCTTATTTACTCTGCTAGATTTGTCATTATTTTTCACAGATACAAGATTTATCACATTCTGTGATGAATCTGTGCTACAATTCTGAACTGTTGTGTCAGGGAGCTGTGTGTTCATAGATTTATTTACACAGACCAACATCTTCTCACTCTCAGAAGTTACATTTGGTTTTGCATCCTTTATAAGGTTTCTACTATTTCTGCTTCTTAGCTTCCTTGGTGTTTTCGAGGAGTGAATCTTAGTAGATCTAATATAATTAGCAGTAAACCCAGACACATCACTCAAATCTTCAAACTGGCCATTAAGTCCAGCTGCACTTTTGTCTTTATCTGTTGTTAGTTTGCCTTTATTATCTGTTTGTTCAACACAATGTGATACCTGCAATTCTCCTTTCTCACTTTGTTCCTGTTTTTCTTCTTTTACACCATTATTAGCATTTGAATTGAAAATTTCAAATGAATTGTTATGATTCTGTTGAGCCTTTCTGAGGCTTCTTCTCAAGTTAGTGGCTTTAGGTGTCGAAGTTATGAGTTTGTTTTTCTTTTGTGACGTAGTTTGACAATTTCTTTGCAATTTAATTCTTTTAGTTGTGTTCTGTTGCGGTGAATTTTTAATATTAAAATCAATATTTGAAGCAATTGCCTCTGATTTACAACTGCTTGGTGCAGTCTTTTGTTTTTCACCTTTAGGTGTTTCAAAGTACACATGTTGCTGCTTTTCTGTGGACACTGAATCATCATCCAGTAATTTTAATTTTCTTTTCTTTGTTTTCGGTGAAGGCACCTCCTCACAAGCACTCTGAACACTTGCAGGTTTTGTTTTGGAACAGTGAGGTTGATCAATTTGTTTCTTGACAACATTATCATAGTTATATAGGCAAGGAGCTCGTTTTGTGTAGACCCAATAAGATATCTCATCCATATTGTTCATAAAGGGATGGTCTGCTGGCTGAACGTTGGCGGTGGAAAGGGGTTGCTCTGGCGGGCAATACGGCACCAGATTGACGCGCATTGAGTGTGAATGATTCGCGTCAGACAGTGAAGGGGCGATCGCCAGCTGCAAGATATTCTCTTGATCAATTCGGCACTTTCGCTTGACTCCACGGCCGCAAGTCGCTGCCGGTAATGTACGCTGTCGCCCATTTTCATCACATTCCATGCACCTGAAGATGTAAACATTCACTTTTAATAAAAAAACAGCTTTTATTTCATATATTTTTGGTTCATTATTATTGTTAGGTAATTATTTACGCAAATAATGGTTTAGTGAAATGTAACTTTAAAATCTGTCAACCTAATGCAACATTATGACGCCGTATCGATGCGAAATGGAAACGATATCAAATTTAATATGTTTACTTACTGTTAATACAACTGGCCGACAAAATATATATTTTATCCCTTTCTCACGTCACCACAAAGTAGGAAAATTATATTTTGAGTAAGTCAACGTACGTTTTTTAAACGATTCAACTAAAAGTAAATGGGTCAGGTAGAAGTCTCTATAAGTATCTATTTACTTGAAACCTTTTAATGAAAAACATTCACGTCAATCTAAAACACCAAACTCTTTAAAAAAACCTTTTACTCATTAGAAATTATCTAATATTTCACAAGTAATAAAAATAAAAAAAGAAACATTATTACAGCATTAATTCGCAGCAAAGCAAGATTCACAATTTCACAGATTACCACTTACTTTTGTAAAAATGTTTTGTTCCTACAGATAAAAACATAACAAAAAAAAAAACAGTTGTTTTAATCATTGATATGACTAACTATTATATCTTTTAATTGTGTGAAATATTTTTTGATACATTATATTTATTTGAACTTTGTTTTTAAAAACATTCGATTTATAATTTTAATGTAACAACATGCAAATATAGTAAAATTTAGATTTTATCTGTTTTATTTTAAGTCTGTATCATGCAATGTCACTGTCACTTAAACGAAATTTGCGGGTAAAAATTCGTTTAAGATCCAATTTCATATTGTGATGTTACTTTAGTTAAGAAAAATGAACGACGTTCAAAATATTATTGACCGTCAACTTGGGATTTGTAAGTTCTGCATGTAATTAATGTTTACACTATTCATTTTTTGTAACTTTTTTATTGACTTTCTAAATAACGAGTGCGCGCGTTTTTTCTAGATTCTCGCTTCAACTATGATAATGTTTTAAAGAGGCTATCGGTACAAAACGAGGAATCATTTTACGGACTACAAACCGCCAGTTCGGCAGCTAACTTTGACCAAGATCCTCCGATTTTTGCATGTCGTTTTTCTGAAGCTCCAGGCTACGAACACATCCTTGCACTCGCTAACGAGGATGGCCGCGTTGCTATTCAGGTAAATATTGTCATTGTAGTCCTGTGTTGTGTTGCCCAAAGCCTTATTACTTACAGATAATGGATTGGAATAACCAATTAATCATTCAAAAGCCATTTGTAAGATACTTACTGTCTCATATAGAAGGTCTTACTCTGAGTAAAGTATTTTAGTAATATACTTTTAGCTAAGAACATTACACTTAATTGAAAACTAATTGAAACATTGAAGATGTGAAATTTGTTGGAAATGTTGGGCACAGACTAACAAAGAAAAATCCTTTTAACATCCATAATAATAGTTAGGACATGACATTTACTTGTGGGAAAATGACTTTACAATATGAATGAATAGGTGGTATTAGGTTAATGTTGAACTTATAAGTCTGTGCAGGTCTCTCTCACCAATTATTTCCTCATCAGTTATATTGCTGAGTTTCTATGTAAAAGTTGTGTGTGTAAAAGACACAGGGTACATAACTATGTAGTACCCTGTGTCTTGGATTGCAGATGCTCAAAATTACATCACATACATTTAGAGATACAGGGTCTCCTTGCGTATTGTAAACCCAAAATATATTAATATTATTAAACAATGCTTAAATTACCCTTTCTAGGACACCAGAACACAGAAAACTGCAAGCACATTGGAAGGCTTCCAGTGCCACAACAATGCCGTCTTTGACCTGGCATGGATGCCACAGAACATGAAGTTTGTCACCGTGTCAGGTGAGTCATGTTGTGGCGAGCGATCCACATAGATCTGTTTAAAATTGGAATGCTGTTTTGTTTAAACTCAATGTGTAAGAGGTATCACTCAGGATAAATCAATAAATTGCAAACTTCAATACTCATATAATTTTTATATAGATAAATCGCATTGAATATAGAACAACAAAAACATAAACACAAAACGTGACCGAAATAAAAGCGGGCCACCCCGGCAGGCGACCACACGGCGTGCCTGTGGGACGTGGCGGAGGCGGCGCCGCGGCGCGTGCTGGTGTTCTCCAACCACACGCGCTCCGTGAAGACGGCGGCCTTCCGGCCCACGGAGCCCAGCGTGTTCGCCACGGGCGCGCGCGACGGCCGCGTGCTGGTGTGGGACGCGCGCGCCGCCGCGCCCGCGCTCGTGCTGCGCCCCGACGTGTGCCTGGCGGGCTGCCACGCCTTCGCGCCGCGCGCCTCGCCCCGCGCGCGCCGCCCCCGCGCCGACCCGCGCCGCGCGCTCAGCATCACGGGCCTGGCCTTCCGCGACGACCTCACGCTCGTGTCGTGCGGCGAGTGCGACGGCAACATCAAGGTGTGGGACATGCGCAAGAACTACGGCGTCTACAAGCGCGAGCCGCTGCCGAAGCACTCGATCCCCTACTGCGGCAGCTCCGCGAGGAACGGCTACACGAACCTGATCATCGACGACGCCCGCGTGCGCCTCTACGCGAGCTGCATGGACGACGTCATCTACTGCTTCAACGTGTCGACGTTCGGCTCGCTGCCCGAGCAGCGGTACGTCGGCCACGAGAACAGCACGTTCTACATCAAGACCGGCCTCAGCCCCGACGGCGCGTACCTCGTCAGCGGCAGCAGCGACAAGAACGCGTACGTGTGGAACGTCAAGTACTCGCAGCCGGTGGTGCGGCTGAGCGGGCACCGCGCCGAGGTGACGTGCGCGGCGTGGTGCCAGCGCGGCGACACCAAGATCGTGACGTGCAGCGACGACGCGCGCCACAAGATCTGGCGCGTGGGGCCCGAGGCGCCCGCCGACGAGGCGGCCGGCCGCGCCGAGCTCACCCCGCGCGCCGACGGCGGCCCGCAGTGGGGCGCGCGCGACCGCACGCCGCACGCGCTGCGCCGCCGCGGAGCCTCGCCCGCCTCGCCCGCGCCGCCCGCGCCGCCCGCCAAGCGCGCGCGCGCCGGGCCCAAGCGCTGCCTGGCCGAGCTGCTGGGCGCGCGCGACGCCGACGCGGCCGACGCCAAGCGCCCGCGCATCGAAGCCGCGCCCGACGGGGACGCGCGCAAGCGGCCGGCCGCGCCGGAGCCGGAGCCGGAGCCGGAGCCGGTCAAGCGGCGCCGCTCGGAGCCGGAGCGCGACGCCGACGACTGGCCGTACTTCGCGGCGAAGGCGGGCACGTCGTTCGTGACGCCGCCCCGGAGCTACGAGAGGAAGGGCGGCAAGGTGCTGTCCCCGCGGAGCCCCCCCTCGCCGCGCCCGCCGGCCCGCTCGCCCGACGGGGACTCCCGCGGGGCGGTCAAGATCATCACCTTCACGACGCCGACCAAGAATTTGCCCAATTTCGTTTTGAACGGGGAGGCGCCCCACCTGAGGCTGATGTCGCCGGTTAAGAAGAAACCGGAGACGACCGACTGGCTCACGCTCATGGTCCGCGAGAGGAGAGGCAAGACGTCGGAACCCAACGAGAGGCTGAACGTCGCGGCTCCGTCCAGTCCGAAGGAGAATGTCCCCGCGCGTAGGAACTCGGTCACAGACAGAATTACGAAATCCAATAATAAAAATAGAACTTTACTCAAATATTTCAGTGTCGCCAAAAAAGAAAAATAATAACCAGTGCGAGTGGGTTCTCGACACATTGCCGCGGTCCGTCGTGTCGCTCCTATAAATGTTATAATTATGGAAAACTAGCTCTTAGATATGACACATCACTGTGACACTACACTGATATTTGTCATTTTTTTTATTTTTTGCGACTGACCCAGAGATCACACGAAGACTTGAGATCGTCATCCTCGTCTTGAGCATAACTAGCGCTCGGGTGAAGCATCTTTTATTAAATATAAATGAGACGGTCCCGTCGGCCGCCGCGTCGAGTCGGGCCGCCCTTTGAGTTCTTAGATTGTCTGTGATTTTGCAAATTTGTTTTAAAAAAGTCACCTAGCAATCGAATCTTAGCTATTAGGTTCATCTAGTATTCGGGTCTCGGGGCGAAATGAAACAATGTACAAGTGGTGTAAACAAAATAATTATAATCGATCGCCTCATGGGTCTCGTGCGCCTCTCGGCCTGCAGATATCGAAGGCCTCGGCATCGAGCTTCGGTCGGACAGATGTTATTTGGTTTTTTCTGTCGAGTGAAGTTCAGTAGCAGCCCATAGTTGCCAGTGTGCCCACTCCCGTGCAGCCGTTGCTCCTTCGCCTGGACTGCGGTCGTGTCTGGTCACTGGCACTGGGGTGAGCGAGTGTTTTCACGAACACTTGCACCTACATACCTATTAGTTGAACCTCAGGAGGGCATAGTACTACATAAAAATTAATGCTTTTATTTCTTTTATATGCTTTAAACTTTTATGTTTTTTTATGTATGTAAGAATGAACTCGTTTATTTTTTAAAACCTTGTCAAATGTCACTGTAATGTCATCTCAATACATATGACGGTTCCAAATGTAATAATAGTTAGATCTTTTAGGTATACTATAATAATAATTATATGTAAGTTTTAAAGTATGATTCCTCAAGTGCTACATGCATAGACTGATATATTATTTTAAATTGTATGACTTGTAAAAACATTGAATGTGTAATGTTTTATCTCGCAACGATCGTCGTAACAGTAAGTTGATTAGTCATTTAATTACTTTCTCTATGTCATGAGATCGTGTTTATTGTTAGCGTATTGTGATACTACGACCTTTTTAAGTAAAGGAACATGAAATTTTTGAAATCTTTTATTTCCATCGAACACAGGGTAATAAAACAACGATTAAGATGTGCCATTGCTCACTCTTTATTACGCTTGTTAATTCAGTATATAAAAACATAATATAAATTATCTTGTAAATATCACCACTGATTGTTGCAACAGACAGACTGCGAGCGAGCGCTCCGCGGAACACGTCCGGAGGACACATTTGAATTTCTCGAAATCTAGTTCCAATTTACAAGCGAAACTCCGTAAAAATCGTTTAATTTCTCCTCTTCAAAAAATATTTGAGAAAGTTATTATTCGCAAAAATAAACTCGACGCCTCCGCGACGTGTTCGGGCGCGGAGCGGCGCGCCCGACGAATACGAGGACGCGCCGCCCGGCGCCGGCCGGCGAGCCGTGCCGGCTGCCGGCTGCCGGGCGGCGCAGTTCACGGGTCGGGGAACGACATGGACGAGTCAGTAACGAAACTTTAGCAGAAATTAAAATAACACAGTAAGAATTGTTAACAGAAGAGCGGGCGCCGGGCGCCTCCGCCATACAATTTGTTATACCTACTACATCTAGGACTGCACTTAAACCCTACGTAACTTAACACTATGTACATACGATCTTTATCCAAGCGATTTTTAAAAAAAGTCTTAGTACTTTTATCGTATTAATTTGAAAATTTGTTAAATGTCTTTATCGTTAAATTCACTGTATCCACTCGCACCACATTTTTATAATATTTTTTTTTCATTTTCGTTTATAACACAACAAGAGTAACAGAATTAGCCCAGCTAAATAAACTACTAACATAAGTTACAACTAGGTACAACCGATGTATCGTACGAGCCGAGCGCGCCGAGCGCCGAGGCGGTGACGTCACGTCCGCCGGCCGACGTATCGCACGCAAGGCGGCGCTTCGAGTTCGTATCAATTGACATTTTTAAAATGATAAAAATATTTTGATAATCTATTAAGGAATCACGTGCGGCTCGACCGATAGTCGGGTGGAGTGATTCTCTCGGACTGGGTCGAGCCGCTCAGTCGTAATTCGAGATCAAAAGCCGAGGCGATTCTAATGATACGTCACCTCTTATAATCCGTTTCACGCGATGCGGGTCTCGCCTGCCACGATTATACGTAGTGACATTCCACGCGCACAGAATTACGAAGTAAAGTCTAAGTAACGTACACGTTAAATATTTGAATTTATACGCGTATCTAACGCCGCGCGTCTACACTAGAAACATTTTATATTCTCACGAGTAATATTATCGACCGGCCGGTAGAAAACGATTCCCATCGAAGAAACCCGCACCTCGTGAAAGCCTAAAACTTTGTCACAAATACGGCAACATCGGACCGTCACGGCGACAGTTTAAATGATAATCCGTGTGTAACTAACGATGGCCTCGATTTAATACAATTGGACTCGCGTGCGCCGCGATCCCGTCGCACGAGGCCGCACGAGGTCGCACGGGGTCGCACGAGGTCGCACAAGAGGTCTCTAAACGTAGCGTCCGACTACTGATACAAACATCCGAAACCGATCAAGAGTGGCAATAATTTAAACACAGTATTCAAAACGAGTAAATATTTCCAAAAACTACATTGGGTCGGCAACGCGGGGCGGCCGCGCTTCGATACAATAGTATTAGTAAGTTTGTACTTTGATCATTATTTGAGTGCAACGTAAGGAACTCCAACACCGGAGCGTCGTTGCGCTCGGCCGACTCCGATCCGGATCCGGCGAGTCCGACGTCCGTCCGGCCCCGCAGCTCGGGGGCGGGCCGCGACGGAGATGGGTATCGGAATCGTTTTCTTATTGCGCTAAGTGGGTAGTGGTAGTGTAGAGTAAATACGGTCAGCGATGCTCGGCTTCAGCGGACGCGTCGCGCGGGGCGGGGGCGGGGCCACTCTCCTCCTGCGCAGCACACACACACACATTACGTCAACCCGGAGCACTGGACCTGCGTTGTGAATTAATCAATCAGTTTCATGTACCATGGCGACTTATCGTCAGGCGTCCCATTTGTTCGCCTTACTTCATGTCAGTTATCATTAATTAATGACAAAAAAAAAAACTAAACCAGTCATGGCTCCGTTTTGGTGCCACAAAAAATATGTTTTTGATCGAAGGTAATCATATCAACAAACGGTATGCACTCTTACCCGCGGCTCGTGTTCAGGGCGGCCGCCATCACCAGCAGAACACGGACAGCTCCCCGCCGTGCGCGCCGCCCACCGCGCGCCACGACCGCACGCCTCCGCCGCCCACCTTCAGCTGCAAAGCCAAGCGGGACGTCTGTACTATAGGGACCGCGGATACATGTATTCTAAATAATAAATCTCTCGAAATGTCACTGTCATCTGTCACATCCAGCATCAACAAAAAAATGGACTACACTCGGTTACACTGTTGTTGTTTCCGAATCTCGATATGTAGCAGATGGATTATTAAATATTAAATAATTTAAAGTTATCGAGGGAGTAGCGATGCGGCGAGGACTAGTTTCTATTACCATAGTGAGCCACGGAGCTCGGCGCGATTAGTGTTCCTAATTATATCAATCATACGATCGTGAATATAATTAATTATATTGGCACCGAGCACGATCGACGGGTCGTTTAGAGGATACAAAAAATTAATCAATAAAATAAAACAATAACGTAGACACGATAGTGAGGTGCCAATTAAAGAGTACGATTATGGCGAAAGACGTAATGTGCTGTACGTGTGTGTAGTTGTGGCACAACACGCTGAGAATATTAAGTAGCGTCGGATACGCACACATCGCAGGTCAATACTGAACGTGTTGGATGCAATTAGCGGTGGCGATGGGGATGGCGATGATGCAACACTCGTTCACTGCAGCGACCATGATTCCTTTTATGTCAGCAACCGATATCTGACATGAATAAAGTGTATCGAATAGTATCTGAGCATAACTACAGCTTCACATGCTCGTGCTACACTTACGCTACCGTTGCGTATCGAACACACCGTAGAACGATCTAGATGTACTTCCACAAACGAGTCACCGTAAACTCGCTGGAAATCTTACGATCGGCATTTTCCGCAAGTCAATTACCGTATAAAAACTTGGACCGTATGCGGGTAGAAAAACAGATTCAATATCAATAATGCATCGAAAACGCTCATGTCCATACCGGGCGAGATAAAAAGTGCGTTTTCATTCCACGTCGGGCTATGTAGGGGGAAGCGGTCTGCGCGCGCAAGGCCCGCCGCCATTGACGAGCGCTCAATGGCGCGGCGCGTCGCCCCATTGAGACTCACTCCAGGGCTGACCCGAGGACGTGACTATTAATAGTGTATTTTGTGTATACTTGGGAGAGTTCAGGACTCTCAGTCTATAAAGTTGAATGGATTCTTACCGTTTATTTACTTGTAAGAATGTTAAATTTGTTCGGCTATTAATATACTTTAGCAGACTTCAAAAAGGAGGAGGTTCACAATTCGCCTGTATGTTTTTTTCAAAAAAAATCGCCGTTCTATTGTACTCTGGTTTACGTATGTGATTCAGATTAATAAAACAATTTCTTACTATTTACGCTCATTCAAGCTAAAATAACTTATCAAGCCAGAGTTAAATAATCGAGTAGCTCGCGCGAAATAAATGATAACCGTATATCATCAGTAATATGCGGAATCGGGATTGGTGGTGATTACAACACTTGTTGAATGGAACCGCTGCGCCGCAACTGATACGAATTTCGTTAATCGATGACAAATATTCATGACTATCATCACTTTTGTTTAATTCTCAACTAAATGAATCCAGGCCGAATCGATGTCAGGCGTCTGTACTGTGTCTAATCTTCCGACCGTATGCAGTGAAGCTTGCGAAAGTAGACGCAAGTTAGTGTACAAGTGTTGAATGTAGTTATTCCGAGTAGCCCTGTAGCAATTTATCAATTTTCTGCGTGACCATGGAGGTACGACTATCGCATACTTCGTGTCTACTTTATTTTTTAATATCAGTATTCGCGATTTCTGTTAACACAGTGTTTGAATATGTATGAGAGTCTGATACCGAGTTAAAATACTGGCAATGTTTATTAATTATATTAAAATAATAAAATTGTATATTATACGAGCTTCGCTTTTGCCAATGCATTGCATTTTAAATAAAGTTATTATGTTCTTTGCGCCGTAACTACGCTGACTTACTCGTTATAAAATTTGAAACAAAGCGTTTTAACTTCGGGGCAAGTAGTGGTTAGTGGAGGCTGGTAAATACCCAGCCGTACACTTAGACCTGACCGCAGTTAGTGTACTACCCACCACTAATTATACTTCCGCCAGCCAGACTATATTCAAATTTCTTGTATATTACGTAGCGAGGAGGCTGGGAATACTTTATAATCGAATAATCTCTACGTGTTAATCAGTTAATTATTTCAGAGTAAAACGAGCAATCATTAAAAATTTATTTTTGAATATCAGAATGTTATCAATTAAAGTACTCATACGTGAACTTTTAATTCGGTGTTTTAAAAGATAAATTAAATATAAAGCCGGTCCGGAACGTACCGACATAGATTCCCTGGAGAAGTGCTGCCAATAAACTAATAAAATTAGTAATAATAATTAGTGTCAATCGTTCTTTTTTTCTTTTTAGTAACATTAGTCCCACTTCAGCTAATATTAAGCCTTCCATTGCATACAACTCGCTGGCCACGCAAATGCTCCTGCACTATTTACATGAGATAATGAGATTGAGATGTTTTTGAGTGAACCCGCCCGAGGCCACAGCTCGCCGCGGTCAGAGACCCCGAGATAAGAGCCGATAGCGACGTGAAACCTCCACGGCTGCGCTTTTTGATTTGGATAATAAAAATATATAATAGATATAACTATGTTCCTGAATACATTCCTATCTTACTCACTACGAATACCAATAATAACGACCTGTACTCAAGTCCAGTACTAGTCTCGACTTAATACGATTAAAATTATTGGTTAATATCACAACGGGACAGTTTTTTAAAAATGCGATTTTTCAAATATTATGTGAGACAGGATTTATTTTTCGCCCAGATTATATCGGAATTGAGATTCAACGGTGAAATGCTGCCAGCGTTCTCGCCACCATTCCACGTGATTTTTATGTGTTTAGTATTTATTTTGAATTTACAACTTTATATATAATTAAATAAATATAATATAAATAAATATTGAACAACATCACACACATTACTCTGATCCTAATGTAAGTAGCTAAAGCACTTGTGTTATGGAAGATCAGAAGTAACGACGGTACCACAAACACCCAGACCCAAGACAACATAGAAAACTAATTAACTTTTTCTACATCGACTCGGCTGGGAATCGAACCCGAGACCTCGGAGTGGCGTACCCATGAAAACCGGTGAACACACCACTCGACCACGGAGGTCGTCAATTAAGGCCCTAATGTAAATAATTGTTATGTAAATACATACACAATCTGTATCAAACCGACCGATCTATCCGCCTAAGCCGCTCTAGGTACATCTCTTTTTATTCGTTTGCTCAAACATCTTGTAAGATGTCTATAACTAAAGTATTGGGCCAATTTGCAAAGTATAATTGATTTGTTTTTAAACATTGATACCGATTTGAGAACGATTACTTATCTGTGACTAATTTGTTTATGTAAAATCATAGTTTATCTCTGCATTTTTTCCAAACATAAAATTGTACTGTAGCTTATCTATAAAAGGCAGATATAATATGACATCGCAAACATTACTTGTAGATACTCCTTGTCTCGTATAGCTTTGTCAGCGTTCGCTTTACGCCCAGCCGAGATTTTTCTCTCGCACTATGTTGATAATGATGACATAATAAGCTGTATCACAAAAAATATATACAACATATATACATTCATATGTTATTTAATATATTTGAAGTAACCAACGCCTAGGAATGCAGTTTCTACGAGAAGAAACCCTATATATAAAAACAGTGTCGTTTGTATTATTTAAGTAAATATAATCATGGGAATTAACATATTTTTGCTAATTCATAAAATGTAAGCAGACGAACAAATGGGCCTCATGTTGTGTAAACTTCGTCCATACACACAGCCGACAGCGGGGCAGGCGAATCATTAACATTATGTCAAGTCCAGCCATGAGATGAATTATTACACACGAAATGGTGCTTACCACGTAAAAATTCACGATTTTACCACCGGACCACCTCGGCTCAGTGATACCAAATACGTTTAATTTTACTCAATCGAGGCTATCAACATATACATATTAATCTTATATTTTTATATTACAATATTGATATAATAGCATTTTATAAATAAATTATTGTTATTAAATCAAATCGTTTTTAAATCATACCACAAGGAAACAATGCTTGTTGCGAAGTATATACGAGCAATTAACAAGTTTTCGCGTTTAGGGCGCAATTATTCTTATAAATGCAAATTGCAACAATCAAAGAGCAATTACCCGATGCATTTTTAAGTTACATCAATCTGATCATTATTGCCCTTAAAGCTGAGTGTACATTGAGCGAGATAATACTTACTTAAAATTCATATATTTTTTTTAAATTTAAACTATTTCGTTTATGGTTTGCAGACTTATCTGTGGACATTTTGAAGATTTGTGAATTTCTTCGATAAAAATACCCGGTGCGATAATATACTTTCATTCATTATGATGACATATTAGGCTTTATCTTGCAAAAAGAATTGTGCTTGCAGTGATATAAGTGAATCTTTATTAATATATCGAACTATTTCTCTCTGCGTCATATCATTTTTCTCTCTCATGTACCTAAACTTGACGTTTCCAAAATTCTATTCTCGTGCACATATCTCGATATTTTATTCTCTCGATTAAGACCGAAACGAATAAGAAGTTTCCCTTCAAAAATATACAACGTTGAAACATACAATGTAGCCTATCTCTTTATATAGCAAAATACATACAAGTCTAGCTATTGACTTTGGAATATTGTAATGGGTATTGGTCTAACATTGGCTCCAATTATATTGCACACAATTTCGAAACTCAACAGTCTAAATAAACTTTCCGTTCTCATGTTTTGGGCAATATGAATAGTACCATGTACCATGTTGGTGGGAAATTATTTGTAGTCAATAGTTTTAGATGAACGCGATTGAGAAATAGTTACTGTTAGCCGCCGGTCTAGTGTTATATGGGGACGTTCGAAATAAATAATGAAATAATAAAAGGATGTAAAATTAAAGTGGATTAAGGACTTAAACAGAGTCGTTTTATTGTAAATAGACATATATTATTATATTTAATTGTCCTAATCTGAGAATTCACGAATCCCACTTGATGTAATCTTCACAGATTTTTTCAAAGCTTTTGGTAAGGTTGATTACAATTTTGTTTCGTAAGTTATCGAAGCTTGGCATATCGGGAAACCTGTTACCGGGAAACATATATGTATTTTCAGACATATTTAAGAAATCGTTCCGCTATAATAGTTGCTAATACTTTTCCTCCTCTGCATTTGTTATTAAATCTAGAGTATCTCGGGGGTCTCATTGGGACCAATTAGATATTAACAATTATAACAAGCTAACTAGATGTACGACTTCTACAGAATGATTTGAACCGTCTAATTGAGCGGTGTAAAAAAAATCAGATGTCACAAAACAATGTTAATATATCCAATTCACAGAGAACAATTTACCTATGAACACTAAATGAATATACATTAAAAGACCATCGCCGGCCGTAAAAGTTTGTTGAGGGCGAATATAGGAGCAACGAATAACTCTTTCAAGATGTTAGGCTTCGTAACCAGAAATTGCAATGATTTCCGCGATCCTCCTACGAAAGTGGTAATTTGAAAACTCTGGTCAGCTCTCTTTAATTTGGAACCAACGTAATAACCTTGAAAAGATTCAAAAACATTTTTATGTCCCTTTGACAAATTAATAAAATGAGTACCGAGCTACAATGATCCAGTGAAACATTATGTTGTACAAACAACACTTCGGATCTCGCTGGACATGTCATGTTTACATGGAATAAATACAAGAATTGACTGTCCATCTTTGTCAACATAAAAATCTATGTCTTAACAGGGATAGGGTATTTGTGATGTGCGGGTCTCATTTTACACTTATAAGTCAAACTTAGATCTTCATTCCAATAAATATAATATTGAGACAAATTTATTATCAAGTAAATTTGCAAATTTATGTGTCTGATATTAAATTATTCGAGAGGTTCTTATTCTTATGCTTGTAACTTGTACCAAGCCGTTGTATTATTGAATTGTTTATTAATTTGTATTTGTACTGTTAGTTCTTCTAATAGTTAGTACTAACTGTGAGTGCCTTATGTTTAATATTGGAATTTATTTTATTTTGAATTTGATGTGTGTTAAATTTGGAGCGCTCTTGGCAATTTTTTATTTTGCTAGCATTGTCTCATGTCTGTGATCATGAAAAAAATAAACTTTATTGATTATAGTACGCTTAATGTAAACTCGTTTACCTTATGCTCGGTACACATGTAATGAAGCTAGCAGAACGGGTAAATACTAAGTTTCTTGTTGGTTCTTTTTGGCAATGTCCACAGTTCCGACCAATGGTGGCGTTAAATTTGAACGAATCTTGTAAAATTATTATTCAAAAGTCCTCGTAAGTATTAAACGAATAAAGTACATTTTGCTTTTAATAGGTAGGTAATAGGTAATATGTTTTACCGTACTAGTCTTTAAGTCTGATCGAATTAGTTTAGCGATTGTGTAAAACAGAATTGACATAATTTAAGACTTCCGAAATGAAATGGGTTATATGCAACCGAGACAAACATTAGCGTAATACGACATAGCATAATATTAGACATCGGTTTTGTAAACAGTGTAACTATTTCCTAAGCCACCAGACGCAGAGTCGGGTTGCGCGGAATATTATTGATATTATCCTGTTTCCTGCATTAGCGGTTCTTCAAATCTGATAAGCAAGCAATTATATTTGAAATAACGACTCATTTATTTATATTTATCGTTATTTGACTCGATATACATTTGGTTGTCTATATAACTAAAAAGTATTGCAAGATTATATCGTGCGGTAATTAAGTAACAATTTTGCTTATTCAGTTTCATTTTTATATTATTAAATAACAAAAATCTTTAACATAACTATAGGTACTATACTATGTATAAAATGTTTATTTTCTTGTTATGGTAATTAACAAATATATATTAATAAGCCGTAATGTTTATATAAGTCGAAATATTAATATTTTTATGTACTTATATATTTTGACTAAGTTCGTGATTTTACAGTGTGTGATTAAATGAACATAAAGTGTAACACGACCGCGCTTCACTCCTTCACTTCCTGCCTGCCTGCCTGCCTGCCTGCCTGCCTGCTTGCTTTCCTGCCTGCCTGCTCAATCCGCGGTGCCCAAGGGTTACGAAAATCGAGTTCAATCATCTATACCGATTAGAGGACAATTGACTGAGCGAGGTTTAACCATTTTATCCTTAAGCCTTTCAGTGTGAGAATTAAATTAAGCTTTGAAAACAACGACGGTTTCACATTTAATACCTCTTTGTTGTTTGTTGATATATCTCGATAACTATATAAAATGACGCAAATAATAAATTTCTAAGTTGGGATTTATACGCGCCGGGCGTCCTGTGTACCTACACACACTGGTACTCCCTGCAGAAGCCAATGTCGGCAGGCGTGGGAACACGTTGCATATGCTAGCTCATTATGCGGCATCATGCACTGCACTTGTATAGGCCCGACGTCCGCCCTCCGCCCTCCCCGTACACCCATAACACAGACGTGAATCGGGAATTTATTATACGCTTATTTTTGTATTTAATTAGAAATAAATATTACGATATGACCGAAAAAATATTTCAATTAGTGACAACGGGAGGTTTACCATTTTAGTATATACAGTTTAGTTTAAAAAAAAATGACGGCAAGACATCAGCATTCAAAATAATAAAAACTACTGTAATTGTTTTGAACACTGATATCCATAATTAAGTTTGAAATACTTAATCTGTTGGTGGTATTTAGGCACTTGCAGGTACTGCCAGTAAAATAAATTGATAACATTTTATTTAAACTTTTAAAATAGAAAATGAATAGTTATTAAAATTTTATTGGCAAAAAAATAAATAAAATGCGTGCGTGAATCGTACTCGTATTAATCATGCCAACGCCACACGTGTTCGATCGCAATCGGAGGATTCCGAGGCTGCATAATGTGTTTGAATTATCTCTCATAATGAATCGGCTCAAGAGTCAAATGTTACCTCCGCCTCGCGGGCGCCGGCTATATTTCTATATTTACCAGGATAAAACGATCTCCGGTGCCATTTGGGATCTCACTAACGATATACTATAATATCCATATCCGTCGTGTTCGATGATCGCTTTTAGTCCAAACTATCTACTGCAGGAGCTGCACCATACCTGCTGCATCTTATCGAAGTCTAGCGCGGGGCGGTGCCGGCGCGGCGGCGGCAGCGGCAGGCGGCGCCGGCGCGGCGACACGGGCGCGCGGCCGACGCACGCGCAGCCGTCGCCCGCCACGCTCGCGCCGCCCACTGCGCGCCTCGGCTTCAGCGCCTCCAGCGGCGGCGACGTGCGGAACCGCACTGGGGTCTCCACCTGCAATATTGATTACCGCATTCGTTGTGACCGCATGGCACGGTACATGACAGTGGCAGCCCGCAAGTGTCCCACTGAGTGTGCCGGGCGAAGACATCGTCTAATCGGTTTCAAGTGCATATTGGAAATAAGTCGCCATGGTTATGGATTTTATTTATCAGACACACAGTTTTATGAGAGCGTCGAAACAGAGCGCCAATGTGCTTGTGATCTCATATGTCTACGGGGAGTGCACGGTCAGTGCATGCGATGAAGTAATGGAAGTTAGATGGCGAACCTTTGTGTCGTCGTCGTCCGAGGAAGGCGCCCTCGCAGCGAGCTCGTCGTCGAGGTAGGGTTCCGCCGGCCAGCGACGCTTCTCTGGTGCTGTGCGTGCCGGTGATGAGGCGCCCCTCCGCCGGCCTTCGCCTCTCGCCGCCACAGTGGACGAACCCGCAGGGCTTCCATTGATGACCTGCACCAGTCTCCTATCACTTCTTATTCGTGCCTCGGTCGTGCTTACTGAGTCGTATGCCAGCGAGATTATGCGATCACCTGACGCTTTAAGTAGTTGCTCGTGTCAGAAACGAGTCATCGGGTGGATCAGCGTTTGCATTGGAATGTAATGAAACATTAAGCCATGCAATTAAAGTAATGAAATAAAGATGGGTTCGCTACGTTCGGTCGGCGCGATCATTTGAGGGTTATTTAAATGCAAGACTGGGCACACGAGAACGAATAATCTAGAGAGCAGACCAAAGCGAAGCTCTCGTAACGGGATGCGGTCCGACAACAAAAAATGGTCCCTCGAGTCGATGCAATGCCGTCGTGAATGAAGGAGAGTTGTTTCGCTAGCTAGGGGGACGCGGGTCGGAGGGTAGGGGGAGGGGGAGGGGGCACGGCAGAAAGGAAAGAAAAGCGCGGTAGTTAAAGGCGGGCGCTCGGCCCGCGACGTCTTCGCTGAATATTTCAGCATGTAATTGCAGAACTCGCAATTCTCGTCCATCAAAGCGTCGCGTCATTACACGGTTGAATTAATGGCCGGAGTTGTCCCCCTCCACGCCACACACCCTCCCATGAAGAAAAAAAACAGCTGGCAATGGCTGGCGAAAACGACGGCCTAATGCTGCGGCCGGCCGCTCATTTATTATGGATGCGAAAGTCCATGCGAAAAAAACCACACAGCCTTTGCAGCGACTCGCTCTCACAGCCGAGGGCTGGATGGGGTTTAATGGAATCGCATAAATTACTAGGCGATTATGGGCGCGCTTAACTGCTGATAAAGCTGATCAAACCTTTTTCGATCTCGTGTTTTAACGGTTATGATGACGTTTAGTAGCTATCGCGCCCTTTTACTGGCGTGTCATAAGCGTTTTATGGATCACGAGTATTTCCTTTTAGAGTTTCTAAAGTATATATCGATAAACGACGCCGAGATAAATATATAATTATGTTATTGAAGCCCAGCTAACGCTAAGCACGGAGTCTCTACGCGCTGTATAAACCGTTGTATATGTTTAACGATCGCGTATTGACGTAGTGAAATTAAGAGCGAGTCGAGTAAAACTTCAGTAATTTGCAGCGGAGTCGCTCGGCTCGTACGCTATAGATCAGGGGATAGCTGTAGGCGGCGAAGCGTCGCGACGCGGCGCGTCTCGGCCGCCCGAATATCACGGTTCAGTGGAACACAAAGAGATCATCCGACTACACTAATCTCGCTGCAAATTTTAGTTAGCTAAAAATTACCCGTGCCTATATACGTTGCCGGCTTAAATTGAATGAGTTTGAGAGCTCTTTGATGCGCTAAATAAAATGACTAACGCTAAATTGCTGGAATAGACGAGATGAACTCGGCATTCGTTTCTGTCAACGGTAACATCACTCTTATTATTTGTACAGGTTATTTATTCTACATTATAAAACTCATTTCCATTATTTGTATCGATAGAAAGATTTATATTAAAATCATATAAAAAGAAATAAAATATGGACAAGTTAAGGCGAGGTTTACATAAATATAGTAAAAAGCCATTGGTACACATGAAGCGCCGCGAGATGCCTCCGAAAGGATGGGGAATGCAACTGAGGCACAGCGAGACCGAGTGCCGCATTACATCACACGATCCACTACTTTCATAAGGAACCTATTGTCCGTTTACTCCTTACAATTAAAACATGGCACAAACAAAAGAATTTCTAATTTCCAGCCAAGCGCAAGATAAACAAATGCTATGTAGGAGGCAGACGAAAAAGGGAAAACCTTCACTGTTTTGTCTCATTCCAACAAAACGAATGAAATAGCTCGGAATGAAGATGAAGAACGGTAAAGCAAGGAAGCCCGCTATTTGAAGTATACATCTGTATCGCTTCATACCAGCAGAGAGGAAAACGTTTTGAGGCCGGCTCAATATTACTTAGATATGTGCCTAACAACTCAGCTTAAAACAGCGCTTTTTTTATATCCGTCTAGTATTTAGACTAATCTTGTACAAGTAGGAAGGTTGCAAATTGTTAAACTTCTTCACCAACGATGCAATTTTTATGTTAGTCGATGTTGTAGAACTCCAGATACAGCCTCAACAAAAGTCACAGAGCCGTGTGCTATCAAGCTGTTTGTGATAACATCGAACAATATTACTAACACAGAGGCCAAGGTCATTTTTTTTATTTTGCTTGTTTTGTTCATTGGTGCTAATTCTCTAGAACCAGTTTTTCGCCGGTATTTATTAATCAAGGTTATATTTTACTTTTACGAAAGTACTAATACTATCTATCTTATTTCGATCTCTGTACGCATAATAACTACTCGGATCGACATTTTGTATATTATCTTAAAGAATAAATAATATAATTCTTTAAACGGGAAGAATTTACGGGCGGTGTAGGCGGTGTACCCACCAACGTAGATACACACAGGCGCACAAGTGCCTAGAGTAACTGTCAGACAGGTACAAAGCGAGTAGCGACGCGCGACGTCTCGTTGCGTGCGCGGCAGCTCTCTTGAAATGTAGTAACAATGGGTAGGAAGACGCTCACACCCACCCACACACGCACAACACGACAGACGTTACTCCTGCGACTTAGTGTAAGGTGTTATACCTATTTAAGTACTTCGTGATCACAAAAACTAACGCACATACAAAAGTATACAAACACGTATTACATTCATACAAATTTTATTATTAGTCAAACATTATATACGAATACGTTACATCAATTGTAGGCCCTATCGCCACTGCATGTACATATTTGAGAAAAAGTAGGACTCCCATAATGGTGTGATTACATTTGAACTTACTCGTATCAGTCCTTAGGAGCGGGGACGACGTCAGCCTAAAGCGATCGAAATGTTGACTTAAATTCCGCTAGGCGGTCCACACACCGCTGAGCTACTGACTCTTAAAATGCCTTATATATAAATTAGAATCTACTGAGTTGTCTTGTCTGTGTTCAGTATATATAACGAACATGTCTAAGCGTCATATTTAATTTAAACGATAATCTTGTTAAGCGTACATTTCGTTCTGATTTTATTTGATTATTTTGTACTTAATATTATAATTAACCATTAATAAGTAACACTGTTTAATACGCTAAGGTTACTGTTTGTCATAGGTGCTCTCAAAATTGATATTCACAAAAAAGAACTACTCTTTATGCGAGTATGAACATTGCGATACCGAGACATGACAGAAGTGCACAGTACACGAGGTCAAAGCCTACAGGGTCGATTAGAGCCTATTGAGAATTTCACGCGTGTCACGTGACAGAGTAGACTCATTACACCCTCATCATTCATTCACTCCTTCGTTTGCCATCCCCTGCCATCGGATCCCATATATTCGGGGTCAGAGCGGTGCTTTTTCCTCCATTCATGTCCTCTATCTAGTTCTCGGTTAATTCTTTACTGATATCTTCTTTTCGTGAAGCTCTTACGTAACATTTAGATTTTATTCACCTGATGTCACAAATACCAATCATCACTTAGATCGCCAATGAACCACCAACCCTGGAAACCAAGATGTTTGTCCCTCGTGGCTGTAGTTACATTGGCTCGCTTGCCCTTCAAACCGTTAACACAAACCGTTTTGCTGTTAACACAAAGTATATTTGCGGTTGTATTAGGATATTCATCCCTCAAAGTGAAAATATTTATAGATGAGGAAACGTTCATCAAAAATAATTGTTTCATTCGTTAATTGACAAACTAGATTTACAGCTCGGACTTCGGGTCAAATGGGCGTATTTGTTTCAACGATGCGAGTCATGTTTTGTGAGCTACAACGTTTTCTTAAATTTACGAACAAAATAATTTTGAAGATAAAACATGATTGATTTTATTTCTTCCAGGGGACCGAGAATGCTGTAGCCTATAGTACTATACTTTATGTACAGAAATAAGCAAAAAATGAATGGAACATATATCTGTTACTTTTTCAAAAGTAATAATTTAGTAACCAGTAAGTTAGCTGCTTTGTGCGGCTTCATAATTGCATCAAAAGTAAATGAATTCAAACGAAAACTATTTCTATTTCGTAACAAAAACTATTTGTACACCGTCGCCCGTCGTGGGGAGTCGCAGTTCAAGAAATAGCTGCTCAGTCGTCGGCGTGTGAACAGTTCATACGTATAAGGTTTTTGTTCGTCTACTAATTTTTGCTACCCGCAGCCGGAGGGCGTTCACCTCTCGTGATATTTTAATCTCTTTACGTAACATGGGTAAACATTTTTTGTTCTCAAATTGTTCGGCAACTTAATACTAATTACGTTCCTTAATTTTTTTTTTCCATTTTCAGTACTTTCTGATAATTTTTTGTTAAGACATTTATTATGTAATTAAATTTCTATTTTGTAACGTAATAATATTCAAATTGTAACGCTGTAATTTATTTGGTAGGGTTTTATGCAAGCCGGCCTGGGTAAGTACATATTCTTCAGATGTTCCACCAAACAACAATAGTATTGGTGTATTCCGGTTTGAAAAATGATTAGAGAGAGAGCCTGTGTGCCAGTGAGTAACTACAGGCACAAGGGACATAACATCTTAACTCCCTAACTTGGTGGCGCATTGGAGATTTAACCATTCCTGGTTAATATTTTTTACAGCCCCAGTCTTTATGGGTGGTGATGGGCACATACTATTAGGAGGCCCATTAGCCCATCTGCCTACAATATAAAAAAAGATAATAGTTTTAATTCATTCGTGCATTGCACATTATTTGGTCTCTGGTCAACTGAACACAAGCTTTATGGTTAATTGAGACGGTGAAGTTACTAATAACTTGAACAAAGCTTTCAGCATCATTTCATCAGCATCTTTTTAAAAGTAAACGGTAAATGAAAAGAAGACTATTAACTTCATTGCACCTTTTTGTTCATAACATCATTTGTTCATAACATATGGTCAAGTTGCAGGAATCAGTCAAAGCACGGGGCTGTTTCCTAACATGGTTTCCAGGGGGTTGATTACAGTGCAGCCCTTCGAATTGCCTCTGTCGTTCAGGAAGTGTATAGTACGGATGCCAAGTCTCCGCATAATAGTTCCCTTGACGTGGAAAGGGGTGGGTCGGAGGAAGGGGAAGGGGCGGGGAGAGGAAGAGGCGACGGTGTAATTTAGTTGCGGTGTGTCGTTGAGAATTAATGCGCCGTGTGACTCGTGAGGAATCGGCCAGTTGTCAGCGTGAGATATAACCAACTTAGCTCCGTCGGTCCGCAATTCTGTTCCGATGACAGATATGCATATTTTAAAGATTTTGCTATGAATCGTGGGAGGTGCCGCTTGCACCCCCCTACCTTACCTTCATGGTAATCGAAACAAAATGTGAATAATCAATAGAGTACACGAATATTAGCATCTCTACGAGTTAACGGGCTCGGTATCAATGTTGGTAGAAAATCGTTTCTCCGATTAGAAACATGAAATATTCAACGCTTTGATCTTCGCACAGCAGGCCTCGCCTTATCATCAGTAAAGCGATTCCACGAATTTTACAAATTTAATGTCGTAGTAGAACAACCGTGGATTTATTATGGTACGAGGACCGTCGGTCGGTTTGTCTGCAAAAGTGGTGAGCATAACGAGCGCGGCGCGGGTGGTCGGCGAGTCGGCCAATTACCGCATCAGCAATTCTCTGTCGGCAACAATTGTCTTGCCGGCGGTGCAACCCCTCCTATGTATATCGATCATATTGACAGGCCCCGCGACACGACCGATACAGCGCGAAACACACTACGGGTAGTCTTAACGGAATTCATTATTGCATCGTACGGGGCTAATTATATTATCTGTCACAATGAGTATGTTTTATTAAATTAATACACAATAACTTTATGCACGAATATGTTCCGTGTTTCATACCGAAATACGATGTACGTCCTTTACATATTCAGTCATATTACTTCGTTTGAGTCGAAGTATTTTATATGCTTATCTCAGGTCACAAATATTACATGGAAAAAACAAACCAATGGAGTGGAGTTGTGTGTGTGTGAGGCAATCTTCCTTATTTATCCAACACACGTTCCATAGAAGTTAAGAGGATATTCAAAGATAATTTTGTTTACATAATAATGTCCTTAATTCAGCTAATAATAAATGTCTATTTACAAGAACTTCATGGCATCAATTTCGAAATTACGTAATACATAATTGTTCGGATATTTGCTTACGGATGGCAGATTTGTCGAGGAAACAAAAATCAGAAGTGCAAACATATTGTATTAAAACCTATAGTGACTTTCTAAGTCGGTTGTATGTGACGTTTAGGAACTATGCCACCGGGTCGTTACTCGTGCTAAAACGATTGATTACTTATATACAATAACGATTCGTTTAATATGGGAACCGAGCTAAAACAATTTCTTTTGTTAATAATTTAAATATTAAATTAATAAGAAGCATATTTGTACAGGCAAAAAGGTCTGGTCGACATAAACAAATATATACTGATGAGATTGTAATAATTTGCTTAGAACTGATATTTTTAGCAGGCGAAGGATCGTTAGGGACTTTTGATAGTTCATTTGTAATAGTATGTCTTTATAGTTTTATCGATTTACAGCTCTGTGCGAATTATTGTATTTTAATACGCCATATTGACCGGGACGCCGGCGACACGCTATAAATTTATTACTATTAACTAACCCGTTGAAATTTTCTTATCGTAGATGTGTTGTAAGGTGTTGCTACACTACAGGCGCAGGTAACGTTCGGACATGAGATATAGCGAAAACGGAGCCGTCCTTATCGAGGCACGCATAAATTAATTACAACCATAAATAATTTATTAATAAGTATTACCGAAATAATGTGCTGTCGTACACATTTGCTGCAACGTTCGTAACCCGGGGGACTTCGCTTTTCTGGCGCCAATTCAACTAACACATTGTCACTTTATCACAAACGAATCAAAATGGAATCATTGACGTTCAGCCGTTTTACTGATCTACTAACGCGACGTCAGTTGCGGTTCGGTCAAACTCGGATCGGATTATAATCGGAATCGTATATAACCATTATAAGTCAGTCGAATTGACCCCAGGAGACAAAATAACAACACTGTACACTGTAAGATCATTCTGTGAGTATTTAAATAACGTGGAGTTGATTTACTAGAACAATAGCACAAAATGTTGGACATAACAACGCAAGGCAAACCGTCTGCAACGTTTTCAGTAACTGAGGCCGTGATTTAGCAATACTTATTACACAAATAAGAGCGTAACAACTTTGATATGATGTTATTGATGTAAATGATTATATTTGGAATATTTGGTAATCACCTCTAGTTCTTCCTCCGAAGAATGGTGATCGTATAGCTGGTCGGGCTCCGGCGCAGCGAGCGGTCGTGGCGGAACAGGCGCGCAGGCGCATGCTTCACCACCCATACCTAACAAAAAAAACACCATATTTAAGTTGAACATAAATTATTTCATAAAAAAAAATCGACTTTATAAATATACCTACATGTGAGAACTTTTCAATTATATTTACATCGAAAATAAATATGTCCTAAACGATTTAGAAAACATAGTTTTCCAATTTTCGTAATCAACTTTTTCTTTTAATGGATTTTGACTCTTGAATAATATTTAACAATATTCATTATTAATCATAAAACATTAAAAGCAATTTAATATCGACGGAGAGATCGAATAACGAACAATCAACAAGTAAATAATATTATTATTCCACAAGAGTAGAAAATTAGAGGATACGGATATAGAATTTTTTTATTTACCCTCCTATACTTAATATAACAAATAAAAAATAAAATCATTCGATTCGGTTCACAAGCGGTGAAGCTCGCGAGGAAGACACAGAAATCATAAGGAAAACCACTTTCGAAAACTTCTAATAATAATATACTCAGTTTAATTTAATTCAATTCCAGTCACTTTGACAATGTTAGGGTTGACGATTTAACTATTATATTCTTACTATCTTATAGCGAGCCGCGCATTTCAAATGCACTGCGTTTGGTCACCATTTCCTTATTATGTTACGTCAAACTGATTCCTCGACAAAACACAACAAACGACTCAACCGCGTCGTACCTATCGCTTACATTCAGGCCAGTGACTGCAGAATCCCCATCTAAAAGGTTTTATAATAACATAAAGGCGATAGTACGCAGCCTACGTCTGCCATCGCCTGTGACCCAAAAACGCATGACAATGTAAGAAAAGTACGAAATTAGCGATGCAGTGTACTAACAGGCAGGAATAGGAGAGTGGGTGGGAGAGGTGTCTCGGGGCGGAGGGGGTGGACTTGAACTTGTGTCGGCTGGAGCCCGCAGACTACCCGGCGCGGCGCGCGGCGCGGGCCTCTAACACCTTGCTAACCGACATCCCGCCATGACGCAACGTGTAACTTTAGATAATTCGTCTCGAGTTTAGCGGGAAGTATTCTGGTCCGAGTAGCGCTTCAGGCGTACAAGACATGTAAGACAAAATACAAAAATTGGCTTAACGGTAGAAACGGTGTAATAGCAACGAGTGGAGCGATGCACCCGTTCACAACAATACGCTAGTCGATGTTGCCTATCAGGGCTCGAAATTACAGCAAAAACTCAGTCTTTGTACAAAAATGGCATTAGAAAAATAATTATTCGAATTTTTTAAATTATAATTTCATTTTGTAACGACGTTGTTCTTATATTAAACGTATCATATGATTACTGATGATGTATACTAAAGTGTTTGGACTTCAGGTTATTTGCAACTCTTCTGAAGTTTTAAAGAAGAAATCCGAAACCAATTATTTTCAAAATTGTATTTATTAACAACATCGATAGGCATCGATTTTAGGTATATATGGTTATCCATATATAAATTGTAGCATGGCGGCAGTTTTAAACGACATAAAGCGAATATTTAAAATACAAATCTCAAAAACGTAAAATTTCGTATTTCATAATACACTAACGAATAAAATGCATCCTTTTAAACTATCACATTATCTTAATTCGAGTGAATTTATGAAATGCCGGCTCGGTACCTTAATTTGTAAAAAGCAGGTCAACTTCAATTTAAAGGGTTCTATCATAGCGAGCGAACCTTTTAATTCTGCGCTGTTATTAAGTGAGATTATCATTATTGCGAAAATTCCCTTCTTGGCACGAAATTCTATTTTAAAACGGTCGTGATTCATAAGTTGAAAAGTTTTTAGGCAGCGCTAAGAACACCATCCATCGTGAACGTAATAAAGATAAGTAATTGACTTCCAGACTACAAACATTTAGTGATATATTTAAACTGATCTGGACGGCGGCTTCGCGAAACTGAGGGCTTGTCGATTACACGCGTGACGCGTGTCGTGTTATATGAAATAACAAAGCTATGCACAAAATGAAACACCGAGTATTATATAATTCATTTTAGGATTGCTTTCAAAATTATTAAGATAAATTTGACGTAATAATTTTGAAAGCAATCCTAATATCTGCTTTTTTTTGAAAAGTTCTCAAAATATTGATCTGATCTACACTACTGTTTTAACTGATCAAGACTTTTTATTTAGACTAAGCAAGAGCCGAGGCCGCGCTGTGGTTACAACGGGTGAATTTTAACATTCGATCGCAGGTTCAATACCACTACCACAGGATTTCATTTGTGTTTATAATATTCATGTTATAATAAATTCCAATGCATTGGAGACAAACATGCTTTTAGATTAGTTAAGGGTAACTTTATCTGATTCTGAGTCTTGCCACATTCCATCAACGAGTGATATAGATCTCCAAAACTTCCACACTTATCACAATTAAGAGAATCAAATTTTTTTTCATAACAAACCTAAAACTTTTTGATGGAATATGTCCGGCCCTAAGACGATGAGCTGTAATAATATATAACTTGTTTATTTTTAATCTGGCAAACCAAGGTAAGTGATATTTATGTATTAAATGTTTAAACTTATGAAAGATAATAAATAAACGTTAACGCTTAAACACAATAAAATATTTTCATATTGGCTAGACTTTTTTTTTTTAATTTAAAACTTATATAATTATTCATTTTAATACGTCAAACAACAAACACGTTTAATAAAAACAATAATTAAACTAATATAACTACACTTTGAAAAACCGGAACGAAATTCATGAATAATTGTACCATTACAACGTTTTTCATTTGTTTTAAGAACTATCATGTTACGTTACGTAATACAGCTAAAAAAAAAACAAAAACATTTATTGAAACGCCCCGTCATTGAAAAGTCAAAAACATTTTTTAAATATGTGCAATGGCAAAAGATAGACCAAGGTGTAAATTCAAGGTTTTTGAATTGATTTAAAATAAAAATAAAGTTTTGAAACTGAAATATTGTTTATAAAAATAAGGCGCAGGTCCTCAAAAATATTTTAACATCGATTGGATATTTCCAAATAGGTAACGATTAAATATTAATAAAAAAATATTTCGTTACATCCATACAGGTATTCGGTGGTAGGTGGTGGTACAGGACTTCGTGCAAGCCCGTCTGAGTAGGTACCACCCACTCATGAGATATTCTACTGCCAAGCAGCACAGCTTAGTGTTGTTGTGTTCCGGTTTGAAGGGTGAGTGAGTAAGTGGAACTACATGCACAAGGGAGACAACCGCTTAGATTCCAAGGTTCGCGGCGCATTGATGTAAGGAATAGTTAATATTTCTTACTGCGCTAACGACTGGGTGGCGGTGACCACTTACCACCAGGTGGCCTATTTGCCCGTCCTTTTACCTATTACATAAAAAGGTCAAGCTAAAAGCGTGTTGAAATAACGAGTTACCCGCCGATATTAATGAGGGTATAGTATAATAGATATTGTAAATAGTTTATATTTTTGGAATATTGCAATATAAAACATAAATAAAATGGATGCCCTCCAAATCACCTCCCCACGGTAAAAGTAGCCACGACACGCCGCCCTCGTCTCGTCAAACAAATTAAAGGAACGGGATCGAACCGCAAGTCGCTAATCGGAGAGTTAAAAATAACTTAAAAAATCGTTAGAGTGAGATTATTTCCATCGCGGTGAGCTGGACACTTTTAAATTTCAAACAGGCGGACATTAAGCAGTCTATAGCAGAGACGGTGTTACATTCAATAACTTTTTATTGAGAATTAAAATGTACTTAGGACTAATATTGTGTATATGGATCGTGTCCTTGTGCGGCGTAGGACCGCTCTCAGTTACATAAATATCGCAACGTAATTCACGCAATCAATGAAGGATCCCAGCCTCCACAAAAACCGGCCACTATCGGCTGAATATTGAATCAGCGCGCACTATGGCAGCAATAAATCACTTCGCTCAATGCTCTCCGTTTCTGACGCTACATTATTCTGTCCTGGCGTTTCGCTTGATGTTGTTTTCAGCGGTCCTATTTCCTCGCTTATTGGACGATTCAATAATTTACCTTTATATCATTCAAAACGAACACTACTTATTAAACCATTACGTGTTACTCAAATGTAATTAAAGATCCTATTCAATATCAGTCTATCCGAAAAGGATTTTTATCGATTATAAAGCAAGTTTAGTTGTGAAAATGTTCGTTTAGGTCACTCACAGTAAATAGCGTCGAAGTTTCACCGACTCGTCAAAAAGAGAAAAAGTTAGATAGACTGGTCTTTGGATAGAAAATGCATCTAAAAATTGTATCATAGAACTAGATTAAAACAGGAAAGCACAAAACCGACTCGACTGCGAGTGAAACCGGGCTGAACGAGAGAGCTACATTACAAATATGTCTATATTGGGATTGGACGATATTCTCCCCGTATATAGGAATTTTAACGGCGAACATTGCATTTGTGCGCCCATAGCACCAAACAAAAAGTCAATTGAGTATCAAAGTGTCAAATTAGACTCAGACAAGAAGTTTTTTAAAGATATATCGAAAGTCAAAGTATGTCCTATAACAGTGTTCCTTGTGAATAATTGAAAGGTCTGTATTCTCGCTTGACGTACTGTTCGCGCTCAGATCTTATCTCGTGGCCGCAAATGACGGAAACCGAAACGCTCTTTATGTGGACGGAATAGGGGTGTTTATGGTGTAGAAATATTTCAGTGGGTGTTATCGTGGTGCAGCGGAGATCAAGATTCATTGCGTCGTTGACGGGAGCGAGTCACGAAACGTCGAACCACCGTGCGGTAGCCATGCATCTGCGGTTTCACGGACATGTTTATGGACCTTTATGTGGGTTTCCGGTCTCTTGTGTTTGCTTGCAATGATTTAATGTTATTAATGCGTCTGCGGGATATCTGGTTATTTGATTTAAAAGTGTTTTTTTTTCGACTTTGACGCAACAAAAAATGTAAATGTAAGTTTCTACCTAACAAGAACGAGATGGAGGCCATGAGAAACATTAGCACATTTACATAATGTAAATAAATAGAGTTAGTTCAATCAGATTACTATTCTCATAAATATTTAAACGTCAGGTACCTAACTTATTTACATTACTCGTATCCGGTGCGACCAAATACATTTATGTACCTACATATTATGTGAAGCCCTTTATTTGTAAGAAAGGCTTGTCTATGATTGCGTGGCAATTTACATTGATGTAATGTTACAAGTTTATTTTTTGTCAAAGAGACTTATTTCATCATTTTTATAGGTTGCTTTCCTTTCAGAATACAAATGATTGTGGTACTATTTAAAGAAATAAATGCTATCCCATATTAAGTTAATGCCACAAATGTGTGTAGATGGGAACCGAATGATACGGACAGATTTTATCAATTCTAATAGAAGGCGCATGAAGGAACCATGAAATCGGTGATTTTACTAAAGGTAAGCTGTGAAACGGTAACTATTTAAATATTAAGGTCCATGCAAGTCCAACATACTCATAGCTGGATGGGCACCGCAATGCAAATGTGGGCACAGCGTCGACTTGACTGCTCGACGTGACCAGGCGCGGGGAGGGCGCGGCGGCAGTGCGTGGGCCGAGTGCCGAGTGCTACACACACAGACAACGCACTCTGAACAGTAACACACCCAATCTACTCAAACTCAAGGTCAGCGGCCGAGCTCCTGACTGTCGTGAAAATTTCTTGTCTTCAAAGCACAACTTCCCGAACGCCTCTATCAAAGCAATTGAACGCGATTGTGTTTTTGTGTTTGTGTTCGTATTCAATTTCATGTTCCACTCCCATGTAAGTGAGAGATTAACATAATATAGCTTACTAATAAATTTGTCTAAAAATAATATCGCTTCAGAATCAGATAATTCGAGTAAGTAAGTAGTAAGTTCTTTCAAACTTCAGTTTGAAATAAGTAAATTCGAGTTGTATTATATAGAAATGTTGCATTTTAACTTTGACCATAGAGCTAGCTACAGCTACGGCTAGATCAGAGACAGGTGGAAGATGTTTGAATGAACACAAATCGCTGCGAAGACGCGGAACTGTGATCTTATCCGTTATTGTGATCTTGTTACAGATAAATGTGTCGCTTTACCCAAGAACACTGTTATAATGTTCGACATAAACACTTACTATACACGGACGAAAACGGGACACAAGCTAGCGACTTGTAAAGAAATAACTAAAGTTTAAATATGATCAAAAATGATTGCTCCATCTGGCGCAGTTTGGAGATTTATGAGGCGAGACATAGCAAAGTTCATAATCGAAATAGCACCGATGCAGCGCTCGGAATGGTACCGGGAGCTATGCTAATAATTGCCAATAAGCATGCCAACGGTTATAACTTCACCACTGCCGGCACAAGTTTCTCTTTGAGCAAGTTTTCAAGGTTACCATAGACGCAGACCACGTATACCCATCCTCTACGTGCAGATACATATTTTATCCATATATGCCAACATATTAAAGATACATTGGGCTGCGGCGATATTACAATAGACACGGCCAATCTCGCTTCAGCTCGTAATCACGATTGTATGCGTGTGTTTAATACAACTTTAATATGGTCATTCTTGATCGTAGCTCAACACTTAGGAGCTCTCATGAATTATAAAATGAAAGGATTGATCTAGGTATCTACGCTGCGGGTATAAATAAATAAATAATAAATAAAATTATTCGGTTATTTTCGACGCATCTCGATAGACGGTTCTTGATACATGATTAAGATCCCACTTGTTATTATGTCATTGTTTATTTTTGGATTATACTTATTGATTGAATATAGTTTCATCCACATATATTTTAAGATACTATAAATAAATTGTTTGTTCGCATATTTTTACGGAATTGTGTGATCTTTTATCATTATTCATTACCATTGGTTGAGACTTAAGATATTAAGAATTAAAAAAACATCTCAGACCTATTTAATAAAATAACATAAAATTAAAATGAAGGAAAAAATTATGCATTGCTCGGTTCAAATCTATTCTCATAATTAGTAAGACTCAGACTCACAGGACTACGGTTTCACCTGAATTAAAACTTTCTAATCTTTCCTAAATTAGAATCTTAATAATGTACAAAGGTTAGTCAGTGTCCCTGTAACAGGTATGCAAAATATTAACCAGCCAATGGGTGATACGTGATCGTTGTTGAAATTCAAAGCACTACATAAGTTGCAAGACCTGCGGCGTAAACGGTGATCTTAGAGGTCATATGGCAATGATACTTCCCATTACACACGCTGCAGTAACCATGTCACACTCCGAATCAATTTTAGATTACATTCAGGCGGTCGATCGATGGCTCATTTACAGATTAAGTACCAAATAAAAGAAGTAATAAGTTACCGTCATCGTTATTTATATTTAAACCGGTATTAGCGCTCGTCGGAAATAAATCACGCGACAGGTATTCCACTGCGCGAAACTGATACGAAACATTTGCGATCAATGTGTTGTAAATAAATATCTTTAAATTAATGCGTTTGAATATGTTGCAACACTAAGCTCTATTAGAATTTACGGCGAATACTCTTATGTTATAGCCTCCTTAGTCACTTGAAGTTTACGAAGACGAATGTGGACACAAGAATCTTAATTGTTTTATTCAAAAATAGTACGAAATTTTGTGTTAATTCTCAATTAATTTAGTCCAAACAGCTCCTTCCTCCAGTCCCAGTACTTCCCAGGGTAGCAACACTACTGGCTGCAAATAAATTATAATTATTATTACCTTCTCTAATTATTTTATGTCGATACTCCTAAATTACGCTCCTAGCGACCTTTACGGAAATTTACTGAAAAACTTTTGTAATAATAAAAAAATTAAAATGACCTAACGCTTTGTTCCTCAGTAAAGATTAATATTAAGTTGCCTAAGATCACGACGTTATCATTATTAATTTTCAACTAGACTCTTAAAGATCTACTTTACGTATACGAGAGCGCGCAGACGAGGGTGCTGGGTGGCCGCGACCACCCCGGGATACAATTAATTAATTTTATATAAATTACACTTCAGTGAGCGTTTATAATAATTTAACAAAAGATGTTTTACCTTTATTTATAAAAAAAAGATTCTGATAAAAAACTAGCTACACCCATTGTATCAATCAAAACTTTATTCAAGTAGGCTTTTACAGGCGCTTTTGGGGCGGCATTTTACAAACTATATTAAGTAAGGCCACCGGTTCGGAATGGAGATTCTATCGAGAAGAAACTCAGTAATTACTCTTTTTCAACATTTTAAATACAAAGTTATGTTAGTTAAATACAATTATATATACATCAGTATATAAAACGTTTAGTTCCTGTCCTTGACATCTATACAGGACTCAATAATTTAAATGTGTAATATTTAATTTTTAAGTTAAGTTTAAATTGTAAAAGTCTACTTGAAGTATTTTGATTGATCCTATCTCGTGCATAGTATGTCTCAAAATGAATCATTCGTTGCTTTACGTATATAGTAGTTATTGATATACGCTAATGGAACTTTTCCCGGTTTTCACCTCTTAATAAATTCCGAAGCCTGTATAAAATTGTTTGTTGAGACAACAATAAGCGTTGATAATTAAAAACCTGCTTCGGAGATTGTGTGGCTGCGTCGCTGACGCGCATTGTATCGGCTTTGGAAAGGTGTTAACAACTGGCGGTGTTTGCGCACGAAGGCCCGAGAACATTAAGAGCTGTACGAGTAAGGAGATCATACCAACGAACGTTTGTTCATTCCTTTTACGACACTCATTCGTGTGAGGTTTGTTTTGAGCCTCACTTCCAACGTTTCCTGAGCCTAGTAATCGTTTATTTACGGATAATGTTTTCCCTTGATGGGCAGTTCATTTTAATACGTACGATAATAAGCGAGTGCCGGTAGACTGGTGGGCGCATGTATAATTGCGGCATAACGTTGAGCTCGCCTTGGCTTCGGCTGAGCAAGGCCAAGGTCGTTCAAGCGTACCACGCCCCCCGTCCCGGTGCCTGCCCCGCACCGCACACCTCACGCGCCCCGTGCTGCATGCGCACGCGATTTTTTGCGCAGTGATGTAATCAGAAATTCGGCGCGCGCACAACATGGCCGCCGGCCGTCACGCACAGATGAATAAATATTTTTTACCATTATTTTTTGTACTGCAGCATTTGATAATCAAAAAAATATGTACAACCATAGTCATTATCACGGATTAAGAGCCTTCTGTTCGATATCATCAGGTCAATAAAATCAACAATTTATCAGGTAATTGTGAAACGAACTTAACATGTGTGTCAAATAAACGTGTCGTTTATTTTGATGTTTCGTCAACATAGTTTTTACTTAAATTTATATAAAAAAAAAACAATCAATTAATATTCATAATTCGAAACGTTGGGCGGTCTATGAGATTTTTTATCCGTTGTACTTGATCTAGGTATTTAAGCTAATATTTTACATTGTGAGTACAAAGAGAAGAGTCGGTCTGATGCCCAGATCCACCGCAGTCGAGACTCGAAGCGCGGCCGCAGACCGCAGCCGGCCACTTCCCAAGCGAACATTACACGAACAATTAAATTGGAATGTCGCTCGACATACAAGTTCCGATACAACGATGTACATTATTTCTTGCCGATATTACTCAACTTGTAATGACATTCCTTTTTTATTACGAGTTAAAAAATGCCGTCGATGACTTTATTTGGGACCGTATGCTCAATTGTTTCACATCTGACTATCGAATCTGTCATCGTTTGGCGACGCGATCCGCCCTGCTACTATTTCTGTATGAATGGCACCACTACAAGCATCCGCGTACACACGACGGGCACACATCCTGGACATCGTGCCAAAAAATCCTGTGTAGAGGTATTCGTGGTGCCAAAAGGAATATTTTATTTTGAACTGTTAAATAAACATCAAAACCATCGAATTAAAACTGAGAATATATGTAAAAAACTTTAATGTTATTTATGTTTAGTAAAGAAATTATTTGGAATCTTAAGCCTAACAATTTATTTTTAACGCTCCTGGGTTTATAACGAATGGCTACGTGGAAAGGAAATGAGTGCAATTTGGAATGATAAACTAACATCAAGGAAGCAGCTTAGTATCTTAGATTTACGTCTCGAACAAAAACGTTTCGACAAACAGATGCGTCTTAAACGATATCCACGCCCACATCTCCCAGCTCCCACGCGAGCTCGCGGTTCCGTATACGTGCCGTACTACGTGCTCATCTACGCTACACTATGTAGTAGCTGTAGTAGCCAGCTAGCCAACTTGCCAATCAGCCAACGTTCGCCGAACGCTGCCAAAAACAACAATTGCAATATTGGGGACAGAATTATCTTCTTAACACATAAGATGGAGAATTTTAAGAATATGTTGCAACGACGACTAGTATGAAAGTACGAATCACCACACAAGTTATATATATCGCATTTTAAATACCAAATGTATTTTGTCTGACAATTAATGGGTTTCTCAGTGAAAAATCTAAACTTACTGATGTCGGTGACGTCATTCCATTTCATGATGACGTCAGCACAGTATTCACCTGAAAGCAAAAAGGTTTGATAAACTGCACATCCAACTGACTTTAATGATGAGTGTTATTCCCATCAGCATATTTTGATAAATTATGTACATTACTTATAGTAATAGTTTTACTTCACTGTTGAGACTGGCTGCCGTGGCCGGAATGGGTCAGAAGGCATCATCACCAACCTAATCCTATCAGTATAGATATATTTCCTGACGAAGGCGCGCCCCACCGCGTTAAATTACTATCGGCGTGCATTAGTATCAGAGAGTGACGCTCATTCTTACATGATGTCTTACTAAGAGACGACTAAGAGTAAAGATAACAAAAAGTACAAATACAATTATATTTGTTAAGTTTATTTTATTAAAACACCGACAATTTAACGTGGAAGGGCGCGCTCTCATAAGGGAATAGATCTAGAACCCCAAAGAGCTTCAATCGCCATCGAATAACATACAACTTCTAGGTTTTTATAATCTAGAAGTTTTAAGTAAGGTTTCCATGATCATGTGATCATGTCTTGCTACACTTGTTTATATTTTTAACGGAAACCAAAATATAGTAAAAATTTAAATGTAGACATGTTTTATGATGAACGCTTTTGTAACAAAAGTTAAGGTGACATTAGTTTTGCGATTCGTCCATTAATGTTTAGTCGGGATATTTTTATGCTTAAGTATCAATGCATTTTTTTTTTTAAATAGGTAGGCGAACGGCCAAGTTGATCATCTGAGGTTAAGTAGTGAATTCCAGCTATACCATTTACTTGCATCGCCAAAGCGCCAGCATCGTTAGGAGCTAAGATGTATTCCATGTTCCTGTAGATACATTGGCTCACTGAATCTTCAAACCGGAACACAACAATATTGAACACATAAATACTGCTGTTTGGCGATAGAATATAAGATAAGTGAGTACTACCCTATGGAGCTTGCACGAAGCCCTAATTAGCTAAATTACATGCGCACTCAAGAACTTTTTAGCTAAAATTAACAAAGCGCACACCCCGATTTGATAAGACATAATAATTGAGCTAAATTCACTCTTATTACAAACATGTATTTGGTGGTAGCAAAGCGGTAGCGGTATTTGTCATTTAATGTTTTTATATCTATATAACATCCGAATTGTTTGATTTATTTTGAGTTTGAGGAAGGTAAGGGTTATCACTTGACAGTATTGCATTCAAACGAGTATCAAACTAAATAGTTAAGCTTTATGAACTGTTTCTAATTGTATAAAATATTTTTAGGATGACGGTGAATTGTATTCGCGCTAAAACGAAGCGCGTCGCTGGAATAACATAATCCATTGCTAAAGATTCGAGCAGATACGGGTGGCGCTAACTTTCATCGCATTCATTTTACTATACTACGTCGTTTATCTCGTCAACTTTATCATTATATATTGTTATTCTAATTTCTGGTATCTTAGATAAAAAAGTAAACTAATTCATGACAAATTGTTTTCAATCGTCTTATCCTTGTCACTCTTATCACGATAGTCGTGTTACGATACAGTTGATTAACATTTGGCTGAATGCTTGAAAGCAGATAGAATTACAGGCGCCTGATGCCTGTGAAGCGACGAACTAAGCGCTCAATTTTCTGAAATATCTCTGAAATGTACTTCATAATAATTATGAAAAACTCTATTCCCATTATGTATCAAGTTGAACAATAACGAAAGAAAATTTAAAACAGGCCGGAATCGAGACGTAAAATCTTTTCTATAACACGACTCTTCCATTACGATATTAACACATAATGTTGTTCTCGTGAGAGTTTGAATATTGACAATGACTTCTTTAATCGTAATGAGATGTTATTGAAAAGAATTGGAACTGAAAAAGTGTTATACGTTGAACGCAGTGGTCGGTATGTTAACTGCCGATGCACACGCAAATACACGACGCCACCCCCCCCCCCCCTCGGCCCGCTCCCGTCGACCCCCTCGCCGCTCCTCACGCAGCGGCCGTGATGACTTCAATTAAGCATAGCGCCGCGAGTCGCGACTCTCAATACCTTTAAAAATTGTAATTCGTGACCTATTTATATACGGCTATTCGCTATCTCGATGACTTAAGGACCCTGTGAAAGTGTCCCTCATCGGGTTTTGGAAGCGAGTCAAATAGAAACGTCGCCCTTTATTAAATCTAGTTATTAGAGATTAGGCGATGTGAAAGGTGGCAATAATTACGCAGTAAATAAGGTTGAGGCGAGAAGAGGCGATACGGGCGTCGGCCTAGTTTCTACTGAATGAATTATTCTAATTGGCACGGGAGAGAGGAGAGCGGGGCGAGACGGCCCTCTGGTTGAGACTTCTGTTCAGTTGGTTGTTGACTCTTATCAAATCGATGATAACTAATAAGGTCACTTAAAAATTCTCAATAAAATTATTCAAATTTTTGGTATCTTGTGCGGCAGCTCCTGTCGCCTATTGACTAAAACCCGACAAATATTCGCATTTAGACGAACGTCGCTTTCTGTAATTCGAAACGAAACGTATCTAATATTACTTATAATTTAAATAAAATTATTAGATGGTAATTGTAACTTTGTTTATAGAGACACGATCTCTCTTCGAGTACATCGGCTACAGACACGGATAGTAAAATTATAATAATAGAATAATAAATAACGAAGGTGTTTGAGTTTGTTCGCGGTGGCTCGACACGCGACGCGCCTTGCAACGTGTCACACTATCTCGCTATCGTAGTGATTGTATTGTTATCGCTCCGTGAACTATAACAGTTTCAATTCAAAGGTTGTTGCCATCTGCTCTTGCTGCGTTCAGCTTGCGTCGGGCGACGCCGACGTGCGATACGGCGCCCGTTAATATTATTAAAGCTGGCTTCAAAATCGACCTCGAGAGGAATTCATTTATTTCAAGTTTCAGGAAAAGAAATATCATAATATTATATATGGGTTATAAAAACATGCTTCTACATACATGTTTATAATATCGACAGAGAGCGCACAGCTCGCAAATAAACAATTAATTATACTGACCATAACAAGTGTAATCTCTATAGATTACTAATAAATAAACGACAATCGTATGTAGACAAGAATATGAATATCTATTAGAGATATAGTTTTTCTTTAATTGTATATTAAAACTAAATATATACATTAAACTAAAACTATTAAATATATATAAAGTAAATATCTTTATGTCCTATATATTAATTCAAAATAATTGAATTATGAAATAGCTTGAATAACTGTAAGATTATAACTGATTATTATTGTCAAATACAAATCGATAAATTAACAACAAATTCTAATTGCCGGTATTTAGATAAGTATGTTGCGGAAGTTCTAGTTTGATTTTGATAATTCTGTTAGATTTCGAGAGCAGTAGGGAGCGAGCCGGCAACGTGCGGGCGTCAGCGGCGCGGGGGGGCGGCGTGCGGTAACCTTCGCGACCCGCTTTCGGCGAGGGTGAACGCCCGCGCTCCTCGCCCTCGCCTAGACTAGCTCTGAGCTATGGCCTATGCCTAGCTTATGAGCTGGCCTCGCGTAATCGTCTCGAACTGACGGTGCTCGTGTTTATGTTTACTTTTAGATTATTTTAATAGAACAGTCATCGGATCGCCAACGGAACTGGCGATATATTGCTCTGTTAAATGATCGTGACAGACATCCACAATCTGAAATGCGACTTGGAGCCCGTCAGTCCGGGCGCATAATGCTTTACTTCCTGACGCTAACAACGCTAAACTACATTCTAAGAGCTTGAGACGTTCGTTCAACAGTTCATTATAATTATACAGACATTTGCGAAATATTGCAGCAAAACTTATTTATGAATTGACTTGACTATACTGAACAGAGAAAACTGATTTGAAATGTTTTCTAACGAAGACCCTAACTGGCCTAACTGTTATGAAAAATACATGATTGAAATGAATGAAATAATGATGGAATTTGAAAGCCGCTAAATATGTACTTTAAGATATAGATACCGCCAGTGAACCGTCTTGTTCACGTTTACGTTGTGCGTAACATGAATATTGTAAAATTTCACTTTGTACAAAATCTTCCAAAGTCGTACATGACGGCTGACGTCACGCCGCGGCCAACGCCGCAGTCCGCGGAGCGACAACGACTTATCGAAACATGCAAATCGATCGAGAATTCGAGATAAATCATATTCCCCGGGGGACGCTAAACGCGTGCTGTAGCTATCGTGATGCAATTTAAGCTATTGGAGGTAAGTCGTGACGGAGAAATTGTCGACAATCTCCCCGGGGAGACCGTAGCGAATATGTCGTGGCATTCGATTATGTCGCCATTTTCAATTCATTCGTTCTTGACACATGTTGCAGCTCGCATCGACAAAATTGTAATATTGCGAAAAACATGTTCGTTTAAAAAATATTAGCGTTTGAAAAAATGTACTGGTACTTGAAATAAAGTTAGCGGTAAAACGTCATTAATCCATGATAAATTGTATTAAAAAATAAATAATAGTAATAACTTAACTCGGCACTAATTTAATGTAATTATACCATATATAATTTATATGTAATTTACTAATGTAATGTGGTTGTAGGACTTTGAGCAGCTCGTCTGGGTAGGCTCCTCATAGATATTGTACCGTCAAGCAGCAATAATTTTTGTGTTGTTGTGTTCCGGTTTGAAGGATGTGGGCCAGGGTAACTAGTAGCACAAGGGGCAAAACATCTTCTACTTTAAGGTTCGAGGCGCATTGGCTATTTTATTATGTCTATGGGCGGCCTATATCCCCGTTCTGTTTCATAAAAAAAGTACCTAGAATGTTTTTTTTTCTCTTAAAAAGTTTAGTAAGATTTTTTAATATTTTTGTAATTATTTATATTGTCTTGTTATTAGATTTTAATGATACACGGAGCGTTTCCTGTAAGTGACTTTGCATTTTAGATTTGTATTTTTTTAAATTCCTTTATGTGTAATTGTGAAATGTTAAGATGTTTAAGAAAACATTCTTTAAAAATAATACACTTAATATGAATACAACTTATGGGTCATTTCGAAATCAATAAAGATTATGAGACTCTTGAAAATAAATAATATTAAATTTAATGTTGAGCTTAAAAATTAGCCTATCTTTTAATTCCTATCGAACTGTTATCAAGTGCTTATACGTTCATTGATATATTTGTAGTCATTTAAATTCACATACATACAGGAAACTAGATATAATTAATTATTCAGTCGCCGAATATTTAATAACTTTCATAAATTTATAGTTCTATTTTCATTGTTATATTGTGTCAGCCGTGCGCAAGCGACAGTTCAAATTACTCGAGCCGGTCCACTGTCGGCTAGTCTACAGGCAATAACTTTGACAGGGCTTAAAATTGAAATATCAATAATATCGTTGGTTTAACAATAGCCGATTATCTATGGCACACTTTGACACTTTGCGGTATTAGGCAAGACGCAGATAACGATGTGGGTCAATAACCTCGCGATCAGAATGCGATAACCAGCTGTTGTGCTTTTTTGTCGTTTTTCTGTACGTTAAGAGTCGTCAAAAATATAAACCGGTAGCATACTGACCTTAACGACTTTGAAAAAAAAAGTGTTACTGTGAGATATTTTTTAGGAAATATTTAAGAAATAATATATACCACAACAATAAACAATAAAACAAATTCTTGACGAACCGATCAGATATATTGGACATGAATTTTTTATAGACGAATGGTAGCTTTACTAAGTCAGTGCGCGAGGGCGCAATATTATCTCAGTATCTATCGTTTGTAAAAATATTTTGATATCACGTACAGGAAGTTACGTTATATTTAAAATACATAATTCAGAAACTCTAACTAGCCATTAAGTATATCACGATTTAATAAATAAAACACAATTTTTTATCGCAAAAAAAAAATATCTGGCATAAATATTACATAAAACAGTTGATGTAAATAAAAAAACCCTGCTGAGTTTCTTTCGCCGGTTCACTTCGGGTTGGAAATGTCAAAAATCAAATAAAGTTTAATATTTGTAAATTGATTAGAGATTTTGAATTTATATTTGAGGAATTTGGTTTTCTACAATTTTAAAACCAAAATTATAATTTAATATTTTTGTATTCCTGGATTCAAACAAAACCGGATTGGTCAATTACGTATAGTCGAATCATACGTAGAACGCTAATTAATAGTACTATAATGAGCAAGATAATGACAGCGTGGCACACAGTGATCGATCAGTTGACCAGAACGAGCGACACGACTTAGCGGTTAGAGGTGCGCGAGCGCAGGACTCATAAAAACGACGCTGAAATAAAACAGGCTCCGTCGACCGGTCGGACGCGCCCGCTCTCGTGACATAAGTTATAACAGCAAACGAGAAATGTTGACGGAAATCACGTAGCCATTGTCAGCGATGCTGCTCTTTTTTACTACACACATATCTCCTTAATTCAACGTCGCAAGAACTTTTGCAACAGGCTTTAATGTAGAACGTGAATGGGTCTAAAGGCTCCTGGAAATTGTCCGCAATGGAATTGATAAACGTCTCGAATCTTTATTTAACTTATAAATATATAAATGATTCAAACATGAAGTCGCCGGTTTTTTAAAATGAATAATAAGATTTAAAATAAAAACTCACCCAAATCGATTTAATTTTCACGCAATGTGGTTATCAGTTAGGTTTGATTACAATTCAGTCGAGCCAGCTGACTAATGCGAGGGAGGAGGGGGAGGCAACTGATACACCCGCGCTATTGGTTGCAGGATCGTAATCTTGCACGAATGAGCTGCGCATGCGGCTCTATTTTGCCATAAACGCCAGCCACGTTTTACAATATTTTCTTACATTATTTTTAGGTTAAAAATTATCAACTACTAAGTTAGAAATGTAATAATTGCCAGGATAACTATTAAATAGCTACAAATATAAGAACGAATTGCTCAAAATATAAGCACCAAAATATATTTTTTTTTTTCAAACCTAAGAATTAAATTAAATTAAATTAATTAACTAGAATTATTAAACAAAAGAAACGCAGAATGATCTGTACGCAGTTAATCTTTGAAAATATCAAGTAAAAATCAAGTACACACTTGTGAAATCAGTAGAGCGACGACAATCAACCTAGTCGTTTAGCGGAATGCGTAGCCAACGTTAAAATAAACACCACGTGCGGACACTGTTTCGGGCCTGCTTGCTGATCTTTACTTTACCAACCTCGTTCGATTACAAACTAAATTTATCTCAAGAGTTTTGCAATACAAACATTGAAAATTATCTTTTTTTACTACGCGTGGGAGTGCTGCTCCATACCTTAACAACAGAAATATGTCAAATTGAGGTGTTTTAATGCGCAGTGTTGACGTTCGTTACAAAACATAATTCCCGGATACCTCACGTCTGTGTAATCATTGTTACTACTGGATAGTAAGCCGATAGTTTTTGCGGCTGACTTCAGAGAATCGCGAGCATGTGTCTCTTTCTGACTAATCTTCGGTCGGTGTATTCGAGTGCGGGAGTGGTTTTTGCGGCGACCGTCGCCTGTCGCGCCATGTTGGGAAGCGAGGGCAGGGGGCCCATTCACTGTGCAATTGCCAATTGATGGGATGAAATGCAATTCACAGACGCTAGGGCTGTCTAAACCCAATCGAACAAAAATTGTTTTTATCATTTGCTGTTAAATAAAAACACAATAACGAAATATATTCGAGCCTCCTGCAGAATATGAATATCTCTCAAACGATAAATAAGCGTATGACACATTAACGAGGAATTTATTAGAATCGAGTAGACAGCCTTTATCTGCTAACCTCGCTCGTGTGCTTCGGGGAATCGGCTCTAATTAATTTATCCACTTTTGGCAAGATGTTTAATTCATTTCACTTGCGATGGACGACGACGTCGAACAGTCATTGTTGTATTTATTTTTACTAAGTCTTCGTGTCTTTAAAATATTTAAATCTTAAAATGTGGCGAGAAAATAAATGAACATAATCGTATGACAGAAATGGAACCTAATTGTGATTGTAAACGTAATTAAAGGAGTCACTTATTTCAATCGGGTAAATTTCATTAAAGTTTTACATATTTATATATCCGCAATGAATTTAATTTTAATATAAGCGATTAATTCCTACAAAACATATTACTCTGTAAATGAGTACTTATCTATTTTAGCACAGATTTGAATCTCTCGATGAGACCATCTTGATTAAGTAAAGATATAGTAAAAATACTTTGTTACACAATATTCAAGGCTGACACTGTGGAAGGACAAAAGTCAATTTACGCTGTATATCGTGTTTTATAGGACTCGTAACTCTCAACTGATCGCGAAACTAAATTCCATTTAAGTTAAGTTGTTCTTTAACGTTGGGTTTACCGTTCGCTGTTACGGTGAAATAGATTACACGAAATCTAAGTTTACTTCAATACGCTTATAAAAAGGCGAAAGTAAAACACAAACCACTAAGTAAGAGATGGGCCGAGTATGGATCGAAGCGAATATGTAATTCGGTCGAACATTCGGTGAAAATTATGAATTCGGCCGAAGTTCGGTTCAATTTAGCCGCGCTTTCTCTTGAGCACAGGTTGATTCACAAGTAAACCTTAACTTACAATGTAATACACTGTTAATTATATTCTTCTTCTTCTCTGATATATGATATCATATAAAGGGTTATTAGTAATGACAGTACTTTTTTCTTGCACCCAATGTTCGGTATTTGCATCGAATGTTCGGCGGCCAAAATCTAAATGTAAAACGAATTTCGGCCCATCAATACTGTGTTTTTTTTATTCACCAAATTCTATATTTAATATGTTTATTGAAAAATCTACCACCGGTGCGATAAAATAACATTTATTTAGTAGGTAAAATCCTTTTTTTTTTTAGATATATATTTTCCTATTAACGGATCCTTGTTCTTTTTTCTGATAAGATGAAACGTCACAATTCACGAAATTTCGACATGACCGGAGAGATCAGGCACTGGACCAACGGCATCGTGTGCGTTTCGAGGCACGGAAATGTACGTAGATCGATTTCCTAACAAGTTGCTGCTGGGAACCTTCATATCCGAATATGCTAGTGAAACAGTGTAAGAAACAGTTTTTTTTTATGTATGTAATAGGTAGGTGAATCAGCAAATGGGACTCCTAATGTTTATTGGTCACCACCGCCCATAGACATTCACGCTGTTTGAAATATTAACCATCCCATATTTCGCCAACGAGCCACCAACCTTGGGAACTAAGATGTTACGACCCTTGTGCCTGTAGTTACACTGGCTCACTCACCCTTCAAACCGGAATACAACAACACCAAGTATTGCTGCTTGGCGACAGAACATCTGATGAGTGGTGGTTCCTACGTAAGGATTGGTAACGTAAATCTGAGAGAGTAGGAATACAAACTTGAGCAACTTATAGTGACAATTGCAAAGACTCCACACCACAAAACATAAAAAAAACCACCGTGTAATATAAAAGTAACGCGTCATTTTCTTTATTGCTACTTTTTCAATGGAGCTCGTGAAATAGCGACAATAGGATTGTATTAGTCACCAGCGCATTACACTAACGAACCTAAGCTTTAAACTACAGGAATACTAAGTAAAACTCCGTGTTTCAATAAATCATGACTTGTATAATTATAATGTGCTCCTTTGTAATACAGTCGAGCGATAACATGTTAACTAGAATTAATGCTTTTTTTATTCGTATTCGTTAATATAACGGTTCGAAGGACAGGACTCGACATGTCTCGACCTGCTTTGCAACAGATGATGCAATCAAAACGTTCAATTAATTTAATACATTAATAGCGTAGCCCTATTCGGCGGTAGCAAACATCTATAAAATCATCTTTATAATATCTCCTACATGTGTAACGTAGAAATAAGTAATGTTATAAATTAAATATTTCTCTATCTGAGCTAAACTTAACAATTCTTCGAGATCGAGGGATTGACGTCAATTTGACAAAAATAGCCTCATGTGTGTGTGTATTATATGAACTGACAAACTCGTAGTATTTGCCTACTCTTGTTAACTGAAGCATTACTTTGAAACATTAGTAATCGGAGTAATTACTCTTTAATGTTTAGTAACTTTGTTGTTTTGATATTTGACGAGAACTATGTATCAATCAATCCACCACGTATTAGTAAATCCATAAGTGGGAACATTTCTCGAGCAGTTATAAACCCTTGCATTCAAAAAAAAAAAAAATGCATATATTATTTAGTGTTAGATGTGAACGTTACGTTTAATATTGAAACAGGAAAACGATAAAGAGTACAATATTGAAAGATTGCAAATTTTATTATAAATTATTTATGACGTTAAACGTCAACGTAAGTATACATTTATTATATATTTTTATCTTTTTTATTATTTAATGAATCAAAAAATGAACTCTTGCTGTAAGATATAAGTATTTAAAATGAATATAAAACTATTTTACATTATTAATAATTCCATAAAATTTTGTTTAGACGTCAAATGACAATAATCCCTGTTAGTGTGAGTTCTACCAGCTCTAAGTACGAGTAGCATTAGCATTAGCAGCCCGTAAATGTCCCACTGCTGGGATAAAGGCCTCCTCTCCCTTTGAGGAGAAGGTTTGGAGCATATTCCACCACGCTGCTCCAATGCGGGTTGGCGGAATACACATGTGGCAGAATTTCGTTGAAATTAGACACATGCAGGTTTCCTCACGATGTTTTCCTTCACCGCCGAGCACGAGATGAATTATAAACACAAATTAAGCACATGAAAATTCAGTGGTGCCTGCCTGGGTTTGAACCCGAAATCATCGGTTAAGATGCACGCGTTCTAGCCACTGGTGGTCTAAGTACGAGTAATTAATCGCAATAATCTTATACATAATTAAAGATGACAAGTACATTTTAACTGCAGTGACTCCCTACATTTTAAGCTTTAGGTAAATTGAAATCTAAGGCGGTAAGGAGTTTACGTCGCGTATATTAATGATAGAAAATTAATATTTGTTGAAGCTTTGTGCGCGGCGCCGGCGTCTGGTCTCGTACCATGATGGAAGATATCGCCTTTGTACGACTGGCGACGTTATTCATGGCACAACTACTTTACAGCGTGTCAAATATTGTCTTTAGTTTGTGTGACAGCCGGGCCTCGCACTACGGCGCGGCGCCGCCATTCCTCCACAGTCCGCACCTCTGATGGATTCACAATGCTTTTTATAAACGAAACATATATATAACGGTACTTTAGCAATTTCATTTCACGTCTAGTAAATGTTTTAACGGACAGGTTGACACAACAAAGCCACCTGATTCGAAGCAACGAAACTTATAAAATAGAGAAAATGTTGCTCTAGTGTTGATAAGCCAATTCAACAATTTCCGCCATTACGAGTAAAGTGCTGTACTACTATGTATGGCAACTGTATAATAATCACTATTTGCATTAGTCGAGGTCCTAATAATCTTTAATGTACGTAGCGCTGACAATAACCGCCTGTTATGTGTCAAACCACATCAATCACACGAACACTTCCTGACGTAGCCAGCCTCGCCCGCAAAGATGTTGGCTGATTCAAGATAATAAGTTATTCGTGATATTCGTGAACTTCTAATGATAATGGCCGAAGCAGAAAGTCAAATTTAACTCTTTAGTTTGATCACTTCCCGCTACTTTACACTGAATTGTATATTAGTTTCACTTTCATATACATATATACTGATCGAATATGATTTGGGAATAACACGTATATTCGCAAGCGTGCTTAACATGATATATGTATCTTTATACAATTCATACTGTAAGTTTTGTTTTGTATAACATTAAGTAATAAATAATAATTCTTTAAGTATTGAGCTCACTCCTTGTCTGTGTTATTATCACGATTTTATTACCTATGTGACGATTTAAGACGATTTGTATAGAGATCGATATAATTCGTGGAAAATTTAGTCATCGAAGCGTAGTGCACAAAATGTCCCTTAGAATACATCGTGTCATAAGCGCATGAGTAAGCTTGCCAGCTGCGCCTGCGGCGCAGACAGCGCGACGACACCTATTGATAAGTACATGTTACATGGCTTTCTTGAACAATCAATAGCCGTCGATACTCGAATAATGCGGTATACTGACTATGTGGCGTCGGCGGCCGTCGCCGCGGCCACGTATGACCGTGGCGCGCCGCGTAGGTAGTGAGATTCGAGAACACCGGCCGTGCATGATTTAACCTAGACCTTGACTTTAGTTTGACTTTGATGATAATGTAATCGCTTCGAGAGTGAGACCGCGTGGAAATTACATTTTTACAATGAAATGTTATTTACATGACCTGTATGTTTACGATTGAAGAGAGAAATACATTCGTTACTATCAGATTGCATTTATACCGCCTCGTACTTAACTATTGCCTACCGTTGGTTACTTTTAATAGTTACACGATTTTGTTTGAATGAAAATATTTGTCAACGTGTGGACGTGAACGCAATAACCGGAGGATTGATATTGCATTTCACATTCGACGATGCATTATAAGACTTATTATTGGAAAGCCGTTATTCTCAAATCGACGGACCATGTTTTTTTTTCACACGTGTGTCCTTGGAATGTTATAATTAATATCGTTAATCTCGCATATCACTTCTCATTTGAAGATCGGTGTTCTGCATTGAATTTTTTTATGATATACGACGAGTTTTTTTACGGAATAGCTCTACATTAGTCGAATCGATAATAGCTCTGATGCTTGATAAAACATAGTGAGACAAAATATTGAACGTTTTATTTATATACATAGTAAAACGTAAACGATAATAAATGCAATTTGTATCATAAGTTACAAATAAAACAGGAAAAAACGTTACCGTAATGACAACGGCGCTGCCTTGATATACTTGGGTCTACAAAACATTTGAAATCATATGTATATGCTAACATGATATATGTATAGCATGTAATATTGATTGTGTCAATTCCAAAGTATTAAAGCGCTCAGATTTGTTGAAACGGCGTTTTTAGATAACGGCTACGTGTATATTATATTGATTTTGCCAGCTACGTCGGAATTGAAGTTACAGATGGGTTTTTAGGAAAGGTGTCAGAATCCGATGTGTGGGAAGTAAACAGATAAGCTAGAAGCATCATCCGTCTCGCGCTGCGGCTCGGTAGCCGACTGCCATGCCGAGCACAACCACACATTTGAAACAGTATAACAGACATGCGTCGACGACTCTAGAAATTTCCTTCTGCATGCTAATTCGGAAATTAACGACCATTGAAGCCCTGCATAACACGCAAGATTATAAAATGTATTTATTACAATGATTACGTCACTTTGAGTCGAGCTTTTTGTGTATTTTCTTAAATAAATAATAAAATACACAATAGTTGTCTAATGTATTTGCACAGGTGTGTCAGAGCTCGGTGCGGCTCTCGGTGTCGAGACGCGAGCCAAACCTCTATCGATTCTCTTCAAAGCGGACTGTTTGCATAGAAAAGTTGTCACTCATTCTTACCGATGAGCGATAACATGTCCATGTCTAAGGTTTTCATGACGATTGTGCGACCAGAGTAACGTGGAAAACACGACCTTGAACACATCATTATGAGTTGCTATCTATTGGATTTAAATTGAACTCTCAATATTACTTTATGAATATGAAAGGCGGAAGGGATTATTTAATATCAAACACATATATTACGTATGAAATTAATATCAAACAAACAGCGCGTCCATGGATTACTATATGTTGCTCCGTGGAAATGTCAATATCACATGCTGATATAAATTTCAAATATTTTTTTAAGGTCTTTATTTAGGCTTCGTGTTTCGCGTCCAATTTATACGGCGCCGCAGCCTCACCGACGCCGCGCCGAAATTCCACGATAAACAAATAAAAACCGAGTACGTGTCGCGTTCGTGTTTCATCGATACTGCTGTTACTCCACTACTTGTGGTACACTGAAGCTCGAGCAGCGGTTTGAGGTGACGTTTATATTATTTCATACTCAATCGTCTCTATTATTAACCCTCTGTGATATCTTAATTATTTAATAATAGAGTGTACTTGCCCTCCCGCCGATTGAAACAAGATTTTCTTTACATTGATACTTAAATAATAATAATTAACACTCTGTCAGTTTAATGGTAACCTCGAGATGTCATTCGGTAATGGTGTACACAACATTGTACAAGATTCATTATTAGTTTATTGCTTGTTAAGTACAGGGGCGACATAGTACTGGTTATATTGCTCTATTGCATCCCCGATTCGCTATTCATTGCGGGGCTCTCGGTTCACATGGCGCGGCGGTGCGGCTGCGGCGGCATGTACACGTAGCATTAACGTGTAACGTATGGCACGCAGCTGTCTGCGAACTTGAGACCATGATAATCATATAAAATTTAAATATGAGAAGCTGCAACAATTTGAAATTTCACTATGAAACATTCAATGAAAATCAAATTAAAAAATCCAAATTAAAGTAAATAAAGACTTTTATGCTGAACAGCGTGTACTTTTATTGAAAAAAAAAAACCTAGTTCAAGCTAAATATAATCCGCTTTCTTACTCAAATATCTTGTTGAAAATTAAAAAAAATATTTGAGGAGGAAGTCGTTCGCGTAATTGTATCATCCTTTCTCACGCAACACGTATCAGATATCACGAGATATATTTAAAGCACATAAACGAAGTTCTGGAGAAGTCGCAGAACGTTACTGGTGTGTTCTGTGATTTATCTGTAGCGTCTGCCTGTAAGACACGAGACGATTTTATACACACTAAAGTATCGCAGCGTAGAAGAGAAGCTCGTAATCGCATTGCTTCATACGTCAGTCAAAGAATTCAACAAGTCTATACATCGGATACCTTCGGAGTATGTATTCAGTACAGGCACTCGACGAAGGTACACATGTAGAAAGGTGCATATGATACATCTTTGATGTTTAAACACGTTTAGAGCTTATATAATTATAACAGGGGAAAATATATATGATAGTATAAATAAATCACTTAGTAATTTAGGTTTAAACGCCAATACATTCAAAATGTAACCTCGGAGTACCAAATACGATACGAACATAGATAGTATCTTTGAATACCGTAAATATTATTATAAAAAATGGCTTATAAGTTTTAGTCGTGTCGAGGAGGCGTGGATGAAGTCGGAGTTCGACTTAATTTGAATTCGTATCTCCTCTAAACCTTGCAGAAATCCTCGGTTGATGTTTATAAATAATATGCAAATAGAAAAACCGAGACACGACTCTCGATTTTAAACTGCTCGATAGGAATGCCATAGTTTATTACGTTGGCGTAAGAACTGCATTAAAAAACTGTTATGGCTAACTATAAACTTGGAGCTCGAGACACCCACGCGGATATTTTTAACTATGTAGGGGTACAAAATGGTTGCATCAGTATATATTTAATTATGACATTTTAATAACAACTCTGAGACAATATATTCTAAAATTATAAATGCGAAAGTAACTCTGCCTGCCAGTCTTTTCTTTTTCCCGGCCAAACTAAGCCGATTTGATGAAATTTGGTATGAATTAAGATTACTTTTTACTTAGACTCTAAGATTACTTTTTACGCCTAATAGCAGACGACCGACCAAGTAGTGTTTTATAAAAGCGAGAAGTAAATATGTCCTTTTGACTGACAACTTAAAGGAGACCAGCAAAACGCATTACGCAAGTGGAAGCTCACAAAAGTTGCACTCTTTATTCCCTTAATATTCCGGATATCCCTCTATAATCCGAGGGGAAATTATCAGCGCTGGGCCAACTGTGCTATTTGCTGTCGGAAGCACAGGAGTGTAACGCGAACTACTTAGGAAGTAGTGTCACATGGAAACCCAATAAAGTTAATTCGTCCAACCTGGGATGAACAAAGGTACTCAGCATCTACAGCCTTATAAGTAAACTAATAGATCATAGTTTGAGCATAAAGATTAACTACTAACACCAAGTATCGAGCTGAAATGGGCCACCTGACAGTAAGTGGCAATCGTCACTAAGTAGTGTAAATTATTCCTCACAGCCATCGGTACCATGGGTGATACTCGACGCGATATAACCGTGTTGAACGTCAGTCTCTCCTCTGGACCACCTCGGCCATGTATTACATATTAAGTACAATTTAATTGTTATTAATAAAAATATGTCACGATTGATATAAAAAACTATTACATATCAATGCAAATCACGGACTCCTTTCATAAATAACTTAAAAAAAATTGTTAATTTCCCCATAACTTTTCAGTTTTATCACTCAATTATTTAAACGCGTAATTATTGCTTTAAACAACCATATTAACGGAGCCGACGGCTGAAGTAAATGTTAGGGATATAACAATTAGTACAAAATAATAAAATTCTGTGTGTAAATCTTCTTGATCTATAGGCCAGGCCAGTAGTATATAGTATGTAGTGAGAGTAGGGAATATGTTACACGATAATAATATAAACACGCAGATTTACTATATACGTGCCTATGTGAATTTAACTCACCAAATGTAATGGTTGGGCGATTATGTTCTTCAAAATTCAGTGGTCATCCGAGCAAGCGGGTTCCAACCCACAATCATCGACTAAGATTAAGGTGTAGAACATCCAACAAAATGTATATATTCAATTAACCGAAAACTCGTAAGATATTTTGCAAAAATACCGAAATGTATTTATTTGCAAGGTACATATAATAAAATGTACCCATACTTTATCGCACGGCTATACATCATACCTATACTACATTTAATAAATAGGTACTGAGGTGTAAATTGTTCGCGTCGCCAAATAAATTGATCTACTCATTACATCACGTTCAAATTTCACTTCAGCTCGATAATTTCGTCGCTAATGAGACGAGATTTGCGCAAACGAAAATCAATATAGGTAAGTAGCGATTTATTTTCAATGTAAAAAATAAAAATATATTTTCACAAGTACGAGCAACTCAATAAGAGTAGATATATACATACGCTGTTATAGTTGTTTTATGTAAACGAGTGAATGAAATATTTACATAAATAAACAATTTATTGAAATTCTTAGTGTATTTCTAGCATTTAGTTTAAATTCACGACATAAAAAGTTAAAATGATATTAAATGCGCCAATTTCCGGTTACGAGCTGTCGAAAATTTTAATTAATTATGCCATAGAATACCTATTATATGTTACATACTTAGATATTTATTTTGTATAAGTTCAAGGTCGCGCGTCAAGGTCATACTAGAGAAAACAAAGAACTAGTTCGATATAAATTACCGAATTAAATCATATTACGTACGATTATATTATACTAAGTTTAGCTTTCTGTTGTTAGTCAATTGTAGAAAATCGTATAAACACGACACACTCAGGCCAATTTAAACGTCGGCTGCCTATGAGTTTGTAGTCCGCTCACTAAACCAGTATGCTAATAAGAATCCAATAATAATGTCAGTAACAATTGTAAACTATGCAACCTTGTTTTGTTACTCTTTTTTATTTTGCATAATTTTATTTATTTACAACGCTCGCCGAGCTAAACAGCTCGTCGAACAGGTCACGCGCGATAAGGGTGCGCTAGTATTCATAGAAAGCAATATTGTATGAATATTCATTTCGCGGGGGATATCTTGAACAAATCTACAATCGACAGTGGCCAGTGACAGTCGTCACTAGCCAGCCAGCACACAACGAGTCGGACAGGCGAGAAGAGTTGGGACTCACCGGTGTCGGCACGCTCTGCCTCGTCGTCCGACTCGGTGCCGGAGTCCCGCTCCTCCACCTGCGAATGAAAACAATTCCTCAAACACTAGATCAATCGCTCGGTCGGCCATCACAAACACCGCCACCGAAACGCCGCTTTTTAAGACTTTTCGTACCGAGTATCCATTACTTTCTTTCACCGGTCGGTTCCGACATTAATAAAGTATGAGATCGTAGTGCATTTAGACTAAACGAGAACGTGTCGCGCGGTGTAGAAGCCGGCGATCGTTCCGCTCCTTTGTTCTCGCGAGCGAGGCGGCCATTTTCTGGTGGCGGTGTGACCTTCACGGCGCAAAGCCGGCTGGGACGTGCCGACACCCACCTTCTCGGAAACGTTCTCCTCATTCAACGAATGCGTTCGTAGCTTATGAGTCAGGAATTTGAGCATTATTGAGCCTCGGCTCGCCCTGATCGTCCTCCACGGCACTCACTCGCGCTGCGACCCCGGCGGCCGCTCACCGGTCTCGCGATACAATTTCGACACGAACTGTTGCGATCTAGACGCCGTCACGCCTATGGCGAACGTTCCAAAAACATTTTAAACCTCAATAACATATCCGCATATCACAGCCACAGCGAACACCCGACCGCCTTCCTCGAACGCCGGACTACTACTAGTTTAGTTAGAGTAGCCTTGCGTACGACGCAGTCAGCTGAAGTGGGTACGGCTCATTAATACCGAAAGGGCCTAAGATCGAACGCGTTAAATACTCTTGTCTCGGATAATATTTGTCACGGGGGATGTGTAAATTAGCCCGAATAGTTTTTTAAAACACCTCTTATGTCAAAAACTAACTCAAATATTGCGTAAATCGTTTTCAAGTGCCACTCGAAATGATCTCGCCCGGCAACCCATTGATGACAAAGAACCGGAACACGCAGAGATCGGACGCGATTGGACAAAACATTACAGAATAGGATCGAAATTTAATGCAATATCTTTCGTCCCTCTCTGACTACTCGAGGCGGGAGGCTCGTCTCGAACAATCGGTGGAGTGTTGTAGCGGAGAAAGAGATAGCGATAGCGACACAGGTTCAAGTTATATAACACCGACTTGATAATATATTGCTGATAAAAAGTTGCGGATGTGAGAAGTGTATGGATATGCCGATAACTCATGTCTTAGTTTTTTATTTTTATTTTGATGTAACAAAATTAACAAACTTATTGGATAATAGATTATTTAAAACAGTTTTATCATAAACTGAAAAATATAATAGTAAAACATCGAACATTTGTAAAATCATTTGATTTCAATATTGCTATTGTTATTTTAATAATTTTACGTTAATGTAGAAGGTGTATATTATTATTAAATACGTTTGGCTTATCTATAAGAATCTTTTTAGACTACATTTACATCAGTTGGCATAATGAATAGCGGCCATATCTGTTCCCTACCTGCGTGCGTGTTCCGAATGTAGCCGAGCAATCCGTCTCTCTCGCACACAACGCTCGAGCTGGCATTAGGCGGCAAATTTAAATAATGTATCAGACATTCGTTCAAGGGAAGGCAATAAGTACAACTTGAGATTTTTGAAATATATTTAATAACAAACGTATATCGCAACAATAATTGATATTTGAGACATGTTAAGCCGTTGTGACGCCGGCATACGTTTCTGTTCACATTTTAGGGTCGTAATGTTTATTTTTTTGTTAAAGCTACAAGTTTCAACTTTTTAGTCTCCATAGCGTTGATCAAGTCATTTGACATTTTAAATAGAAGCTCTATCACAGTCTTAAATCCCGTATCTCGACAAAATATTAATTATTATAGTAATATACAATAAACAAAATTATAACATGATTAGCATAATTACAACAAAAATGACTCCGGAATTTCATTACAAAATGCAAAAACCTATAGATAATATCGCTAAGATTAGTGTAGTTTCACAGAGGTTAAATTCAATTTTATTAATTTGAGGTATATTATGAGTAATTGTACATAATTTATATAAAAACCGATAATTTAGTTACTTTGCATACAGACAAAAAAAAACACATGGAAAACTGCGAAATATTGCACACTGGATACTGTCTAATTGTTGTGTCAATAAAGAAATTTGATTTGGTTCTGAAATTATTACGTAGGACGTTTTGATCTTATACAAGGTTTGGGATTTAGCTTCTAATTGAACTGAGTAAGTATACAAAAATAATCCCGTAATATTAGACAAGTTGAAACTGATTCCTATTCAAAGACTTCCACGAAAGTCAGGTGTGTACTGTTCATCGATTAGCTTACTGTCTACTTACAAAATATATTATCATTTTACAAAAATAGACTATAATTGCTGTGATGTTAAAACTTTGGCTTAAAGTAATTCATAACAAGTGTTAGTTTATTTACAAATACAGTCAACGAATACATAATTACTACCTATATAGTATTCTCTACGTCAAATGAGATTTTAAACAACTTTAAGTTTAGAGATTAATGTTGTAATACAGTGAATTCAAAAATCGGGGAATTCCCGATGAAACATTCAATCTTCAATTATGCTCCTATTATAATATATATATATGTCCTACAACTCCGATCACTTCTTCTAAATTTTAGTTAATGACGAATAAATACTTTTAGCGTTCGAACGTTTAAGTTTACTGTTTCATTTTGTTCAAAGTATTTTGTACACATTAAGAAAATACGTTCACACTTCACAAATTGAAATAAGACGTCATTTTCGCTCGTCAACTAACTATCGCGAGAATATGAATAAAATCTTACGATATAATAATTTAGTTCCAAAACATTTCGCAATCGCCGCGTCGCGAGCTGGAGATAACTCCCGTGTAAACAAATTCGTTGTTGACCCTGTACTTATCGCGACGCGATAAATTCGTTAAATGCATAAAAAATATTTAAAGTATTATATTTCAGTTCAGTTTTTATTCGTTACTCAGCTCGCCCGCTGACCTACATCGTTTAATATTAAGAAAAAATATTTTTATATAAAAATTTAACGATATAGAAATGGAAGACATTCGTTTCCTGCCTCAACCGGCACACTTCATAATTATTAATTAGTTCTTTAATTGTGTGACGTATCATTTTCAAAGAGCTAATCTCACTAAAGCATTGAGGTTTGTCTGGTTTTACTTTTGCAGAATAAAAACTGAGGAACGATTAAAGTCCCTTTTTTATATTTATATGTACTGATACGTACTGGCTGTTTTCCGGTCTGTAGACAACAGTCATAATATGATACAGTACGCGAGTATCGAAGTATTTTATCTTATTTTGAAAATTAAATAAACGAATATATATAGAGATGCAATACATTTTTACGGGTAAATAAAAGCAAGTACCCCTAATGTATGCATATATGTAATTGTATTACAACTGTTCTAATATACACAAAGATACGTTCTCGCATCGCTTAAATCTCTATTTTTTTAATAATATCCATATATGTGTTAAATTGGGATAAAATTTAAATTAAAATTAAAAAAAAAAACTTGTTTTTATTTATTTATCACACTTGAGGCTGGCCCGTAAGAGCAAAGAAAATCATCCAAGCTGAAGCCAATACAACCGCACACGAGAAGCAAACTATTTAAAATATATATTTGAAATATTAAAAGGGTCGGCCGGCACCAATTAGCTTTGAGATCCCACTCGGCGTAGGGCACTGCGCACAAGCATTACACGCCCCACCGCCGAACGGCAGTTCCTGTTCGCACACGTATAGTAAGGCGGCGCTGCTACATGAAATGGAACAAACAAGTGTTTTCAGAAGAATAGCACGTCTAATGTTTTCCAAAGTCTCCTCAGCCGTTCATTTCACGGACGGCGCTTCGAATCTGCGGCGAGTAAGCAGTACGCACCGAACGTTCGTAACATTCGACGTCAACATTGCAAATGCTATAATGTAACGTACATTACGAATTGCGACATTAAGATGATATAAATACGCCGTTCGAAGATTTCTGCTCGTACTTTCACATTTCGTCCACGCTTACGTATCATTTTATATATAATTTAAACTCGACGACCGCTCCGGTACAGCAGCGTTGGAGTTTTCGCGAAATGTTATCGTGCCATATGTGGGAGGTATAACAAAACGACGTAACCGTTTACTCTATAAAATTCACACAAACATGCACCACAAAAATATTATAATCAGAGCCGTTATGCGGTTACGGGTGTGTCGTATAGAAAGGTAGCGACAAGCTGCGCAACCGCTACCGTCGTCTGGAATCGGAGCGACTCAAATGGTCAGATGTGTACGTTTCGAAAACTAAAACCAAAATAACAACACGAGAAGCGACACACGACTTGTCTACAAAGTAAAGCTGCCATTGCATACGTGAAAGATATACACAAATTCAGCATCATACAAGAATTTCCACGACAAGTCGGCACCCCCTTTGAGCTATTATTGAGCTAACTCGTATTCCTTCAAAAATAACGACATCGTCCCTCTCGGAGTCGGCCAGTCTCGCCCCGCAGTGTCACAGTGACCCCCGACACCCGTAACGGCATAAACTTGATATAGATCAGCGATACAGTTAAATATGAGATTTATAAATAAATGTAGAACCTATTTGTGAGGACATTGAAAATATCGCTAAGGCTTTGTCTATGGTCCGACCGTAGGATTTCAATTGAAGTCAAAAGTCAGAAGACAGGTAACGACTTCAACACGCCGACGGCTCCTCTGTGTACTATGTATGTATCAGTCGTAATACTATACAAAAGCGAAATAATAGTAATATTGACGTATTACTATCCTCTGCTTTACGTTTTATCGAGTGCGGGTGCAGCTATTCGCCGCCCGCCGGCTATGCGCTGTTTGATTGCCTTACGAGTTCACTTTGAAATGGATGATAAAAAAATTTAAAGCTGCATAATCGTATCTGTCTTATGTATTGACTTCTTGCATACTTATTTACCAAACACGATAATTATCATGCGCCATACGGTTACATACTACGCGCGTGTTCGCTGCAAATGAATAAATTAAAAATAATACTTTTATAAGTAGGTGGATGATTATATCTTAATTTTTTTTTACATCTACTCAAATATTAATAAAGTCATATAAAGTTAACATGATGACAATTGTTTTATTTTTATTCAATAAACACAATAAATAGAAACCTTCGACAAAAAATGAAATTTAAGCATACAAGATTTTTTTTATTCGACGTCAGAAATTAATAATCGATACTGAATATCAGTCAGAGCCAATAATCGAAACGATATCCGAAACGTCACGTTGCCGCAACCACTAGTGCCGCCCGTCAAACCGTAAACTAGTTGGACAGGGTATAAAAGTTTACGTACACATTTAATATGACATAATTAATGTGTAAAAAAATAGTAAAAATCGATAGTTTGTTCAAAATCATTCATTGATTGAATCATTAATTCAATAATTTACTCTGACTACTCAATCTCTCGTCGTGTAAACTCGAGGTCAAAATTGTAACCTTTTGCCTGCGGACGGAGCGGAGCTGTCGACCCTGCGCTCCGCAGAAATCTAATATTATTATGAAGAAGTCCATTTCCATTATCGAAATTACGTTATGACATTAGACATAGGACAAAAGTTGGTTATTCAACTATATTTTGGATCATGTATGTCCATGTATATATGTCTCTACGAACAGTCACCTGGACTCAACCTGTGGGATCGAGGTTTCTTTGTTCAGCGCACTTATGTACGGACGACTAACCGACGATCGTACCGTATTTAACTACCGAATTACACGCGTATAAGCATTCCTAAAATGGATGCGGCGACTATGATGTTTGTTCGATACAAACATATCGCAAAAGACAAAATAAAACGAAGCAAAAACGAAGCGACAAACTAAATGAAATGTATCAAGTGAATCACTTCAGTCTTATGACTATTTTCCAGAACAGCAACTTACGGACTGTTACTTTTTACATTTATTGCATCGATACATATTATATTATCAGCCGGAGAGCGGAGGCCACATATCCTATATTTTATTTTATAAGTACAATTCATATAAGCACCGCGCCCTCTCTAAACTTTGACGACTAATTTTATTGGTATTTTGGTGTCATGAGTTACAGATGAGTTAGATATTCTACTTCATCTTTGCGTCAAATTCAAGGAAAAACATATGTGAACCGAGAGGAGTCAGTCAGTTAACGACCAACATTAACATTACGACTTTACCGAGAACGTCGGTCCCGTCACAGGTCACATCGCTAAAGGAAATCGAAACACAACTTCCACGAGGGCGGGACGTGTCGCGAGCTGGCTGACGCTCAGCACACTTGGAACAGCTCCGACACGCAGTCCGGCTGCTCGCGCACGAAGCGCAGCAGCTCGGCCGCCGCCGCCGCCAGCTCCGCCAGCGCCTCCGCGCCCCCCGCGCCCGCCCCGCTCACGTCGCGCAGCAGCAGCTCGGCGCCGGCCGGCAGCACGTAGCGCCGCAACCGCGTCAGGTGCGGCAGCACGTCGGCCTCCAGCCCCGCCACCCTGCAACCGCCGCGCCGTCAGTCCCGCCGGGACGCGACGAGTACGCCGGGAGCGCCGGGGGCGCCCCGCGGGAGAGGCGACACTCACTCGACCACGAAGTACTTCCGGTAGGGCAGGCCCGCGTGGCCCGTCTCGGCCAGGCGGCGCAGCGCCAGCGCCAGCAGCCCGTCGGCCGAGTGCGGCGCGGCGGGGCGGGCGCGGCCCGGCGCGGCGGCGGCGGCGGCGGCGGCGTCCGGCGACTGCAGCAGCACGACGCGCGCGTTGTCGGCCGCCAGCTGGCGCTGCAGCCAGTCGGCGGGCGCGCGGGCGGAGGCGCGCACGGCGTCGGGCTCGTACAGGTCCACCACGGCGCAGCCCGCCTCGCGCAGCAGGCGCCGCAGCGCGCCCGCCACGCGCGCCAGCGCCGCGCAGTCGCGCGCGTACAGCAGCAGCACGCGCGCGCGCTCGTCCGCCTCGTTGTTGTTGATGGGCTTCGTCGCCTCCGCCTCCGTCCTGCCAGCGGGGCGACCGACGTGAGCGTCTCGCTCGCGGCCCGCCGGCCGGCCCCGGGGCGGCCGGCCGACGACCCGCCCGGGTGCGCCGTACCTGTCGAGCCAGTGCTGCAGCACGCGCAGCCGCAGCGCGGCGGCCAGGCGGGCGCGGTGCGCGCGCAGCAGCAGCGCCAGCGCGAGCGCCGCCAGCGCGGCCCCGGCGCACAGCCCCCACAGCGCGGCGCGCGACGGGTCGGCCGGCACGGGCGGCGAGCGCTGGTGGCACACGCGCGAGTCGACGCTGGCCTGCGGGCGGAACAGCGCCAGCGCCGCCGTCCAGGGCGCCCGCTGCTGCAGTCGCACGCTGTAGCAGCCGGGCGGCGCCCGCAGCGCGCAGCGCACCTCGGTGCGGGCGGCGCCGCGCGTGCTGCAGTTGCCGCCGATGTCGACGCACCACTGCGGAGCGCGATCGGCATCGTTAGCTGCCTACGTCTTATTATATTTTTGGTATAGACCGTCTCGGGCACGAAATGTGCGATAGGAACTTAGATTGGCCTTGAGAAGAATGTAAAATGTAATGAAAAAATCTACTTTTTTCACTTGAAATATGAACGTAACATTACTGTTCGATTTGAGTTTAGCTTTTTGACACCATCGTCGTGATCATTTTGTTGTTTACGGATAAAAGGGAATCCCTGATAGAAAGTGATGACATCACAAAGACCCAGTAACGTAACGTCCGCTGTGTATACTGAAGCTTGAAAACATTAACACGCTAGTCGTGTTTATTTAAAACGTAGTAGCCTAACTGCTAATAATGATGCATAAATATTAGAGGAAATTCATAGAGATCAAGTTTGGAGTAGCGCCTTGACAGCGCGAGGAAAGGTCAAACGAGCCCGAAAGCGAGACAGCGTACGTGACGTAAACAAATCGTTTATTTCTCTTATTTTTAATCCAGCAAAAATAATTATACCATATATATATTACACGACTTCAACCATATTTTACAGATAAAATTTGATTACACCGAAAGTAGAGACCGCTAATAGAGATAAGCTTTTTTTGAAAGTGAATGCCTCTTTATTTATTATATTTACTCAAAACCCGTAGTAGTTACATTCGTAGCTGCAGTTAAGTTGTTATGCATCAACGTATGTATCTGATATAACAGTCAGTACAGAAGTGAGATGAGTGACTTCATGAGTTCATTCAATTAACTTGTAACTGAAGTGAATATTATCAAACTAAAAAAAAATACACTTTAGATTGTAGATTTCCACTAACAATAGTACAACATGAATATTTTTTTTTTCAAATCATTTAAAACAGATTTTTTATATATTTATACCTTTAAAATAATACTTTGAAATTAGTAATTGTCAAATAAAATGCCAGTTTCACTTTACACTTAACACCTTAATGTAAAAGTACACAGCCGAGAACCCTGAGTGTATGTAAATAAACAAAAAGTGGCATTATTCACAAAATAGCCATGAACTATTAATGAATTATACCTGTAACGTTTTACGACAGGTTTTTATAACGCGCATTTGCATTAATTTAATCAATCGGCTGCTTATAAAATATCAAGAAATGTGATTGCCGTGTGACAACATTATGACTACTATAATACTACTTATTTTGATGGCTTTCTTATCATTTGTCACTTTAATTAAAGTTTTATAGCCTCATGAATGTTACTGTGTCATCGCATATCTCATTAGTAAGTAATGTATTTTGTAATAGCATACTTTTATCTATATACATAGAAATGGTCTGCCTTGCTTTTATTAAAAGTTACCATGTAAATGATTAATTTTTATGTTTTATAATTTCATATATATCATTGGTAATATAATTTGATAGGCTATAAAAATACTTGGATCAGAGAAATAGAATACTTTTTGTATCAGACTAGCAGGATATTAAATGAAAAGGGTATTTAGTGACATATTTTGTTCACCTGGAAGTCTTCTGTACAAAGCTCCATTGTGTAATCAGCGGCTGGCACATAGCTCAGATACCAGTGCACAATGAGCTCCTCGCTGGAAATTTGAAAAAAATATGAAGTGTCATCAGCATACTTCCTAAGCATAAAGATATTTAGAAAAAAAAATCTTCAAAAATTAGAAATATGTTGTATCAGAATTATAAATATCAACCAAGTAAATTTATTTTATTCATGAGAAAAAGAGTATTTAGTGAGCTTTATGCCATTACTCCTCGTAAGAGCTATTATTCTTTGGAGTGTCTAATTGAGTTTAATGTGACAATTCTATTGCACTGCGGAGTCCTTGTAAGAGCTAAACATGTATTTTGTTTTGATTTACTTTCTATACTTACTCTTTACTCAATGCACTAACCAGAGCCTTGCTCTCAGTGAAATGTTCTTTCGGATATGGGTTAAAAACATAGTGTAGAGAATCATGAGGGCTGGAGCTCTTGGTCCCTCGGTGGAGCACCGTCTTGATGTGATAGCATGTGCCATTGAATATTAAATCCAAGTATGTGGAGAAACATATCTGAAATATTTAAATGAAATGTTAATATATGAAATTTAAGATTTTTCAGGTTAGAAAATTACTTTTAATGCCTTGTATAGCATATTTATAGCCTTATTTAGAAATATTTCAATCTGATAGAGCCATTAGTGATGGGCCCCTTTGAAGGTTTTACCGAATAAATATTTATGAGCTTAAATATTACTGATCCAAATATACAGCGAGTTCTATATGCTATGTATTAAGTTCATGTGTATGAAACCATCAATATTTTGAATGGAATGGAGTCACTGACAGATCTGATGTCCATGCAATGAATGTTGAACTAGTCAGATAATGCATAGTGAAATCTGACATTTTATCTTGTTAAGTTTACAAATAGATTTTAATTGGTTGGTTGCATATGGTTATACTTAATGTGCCTTTTAAAAAAAATAGGAAGACTTGACCTTAAAATATAATATTATTTATATGCAAAATCTCGTATCCAGCACTAAGTTGTATGTCAAATGATTATTTTCTACAAATAAAGATATTGAGGAAAATATGGGCACTTACATTAGTACAATTTAAATTAAGATGTACTCTCTCACTAAAACGAGAGTGTACTGCTCCAGGTGGAATGTCAACACTGTATTTCACGCAACGACTGGGCGGCCGAGTATCATCGTATCGCATGACTAGCTCCCAGGTGGTAACATTTTTATCAGCCATCGTACACCACTCTACCCTGTATCGTCCCTCCACATCATCGTTCATAGCTTCGAAAGTTAAGCCGCTTTGTAAATTATCACTACACTTGGCACTGTATTCAGCCTTGGTTAAATAACAGAGAAGTAAAAACAAAAACAACTTTTTCTTCATATTTATTGCTATCGATCACGGCATAACGAAATCACTTATATAGTTTATAAAACATAGTACATGACGAGCAGGCAATGTGTAAAATTTATAAAACAACTGATCAGAGGGTTATCGATGCGAAAAAGTAACTGGAAATTCTAGTCGTAGATAAAAACCATTTTTCAGTAGCGTCACTGATGTTATAAACAGTTATACTCCTAGAGAGACCCCAGCTCCACGACCCCCACGCTATTCCAGCTTTACATGTTAATTGTATCTTTTATATCCTCCAGAAGCGGACTAGGACCTTAAAGTATATTTGTTTATTCGTCCGTTTCAGCTAAATTTGTACTTGTGACCTTTTGATTAAATTTATTACTATTAACAAGGCATAGGTAAGCTGAAGGCATACCATAAAGTACAGATTACAGACTAATTTGACATTGACAGTTCTATCACAGATTACAGTTGAAGAATTAAATTTTATGCATGGCAATAATTATGTTGCTGTAGTATTAAAATATTTTTCTTAATTTAAAAATTAAGACTTAGAAACAGTTCAATAGCTGAGTTATAAGTAAGACATTTTGTAATTTAGCCTAAGTAAAGTTCTTGCACGAAGTGACTTCCCCTCGCACGTATTATTTTCCTAAGTTGTGACTCAACTACCGAACTAGTCAAATTACTCCGCATCATATTTGATGCGTTTTTTTAATTCTTATTTTGCGGTCTTCCGCAGATGAAACAGACGAGACTTCGTAAACTAGGGATAAATTCAAAGACAATCGTAGATGATAATTTTGTCATGGTGAATAATCCTTAAGACTTATCTAGTTAGTCAAATAAGTTTCAGCCTCCTCAACGAGGTGATGATGAATGGTGAGATGCTCTAGTGTTGCTGTCGGCGCTACATGTTCACGAGAAGCTTGTGAATCATTACCACGTTACAGTTGTCTAGAGTTTTAGTGGTAGTGGCTTAGTGGGCCTATAAACACCCACACACACACACACACTATAAACTCCACTTCAAAATTTAGGGCTGTTAAAGTAGATTGCGCTATGCCTAGGTCTCAAGTGCTGGCTATAAACTTCTGTGGCATTTACAAAAAATGATTATTATTGAATAAAACATAATATTTAAAATTGGGTTTTCTCGATTCATTTGCCTTGCTCGTCCGTTTTTCCCGATGTTATGACTGACCATATAAAAAAAACATTATAAAAAAATCTATAGCTGCGATATGGTTCGCTACTCTCGCACGCGATTGACCTGATTTCCGTACCAGTACTTCCAGATATTAATGAGTTCTGATGGTAATTTAACCCTTAATCAGGCATAGTACGATTTAACGACCTCCTAGGTAATTGAAGTTTTATAGTGATCTTTGTCTTTTTTTTTTTAATTCTTAAAAACTTTATTTGGTTACCAATATCCGTATCTTTCGTATGAAGCAAAAATTTTCTACTAAACATTCCGTTTTGGGAAAAATCATGATTTAAAGAAAGTGGTCATTATATGCCCTATACCCGTCTGGCGGTAGTATGATATGGATACTGTTTCCATTATACAAGAGATGATTTTGAAATAAAAATATAATTGTAAATTATTAGGTTTATTATAACAAAAATAACATTCTACGTTTTTTTAACAAAAATAACATTATACGTTTGTTTAACAAAATATTATAATGGAAACAAATTATAAAAGCTCCTTAACAGGCATAGTGCATAATACTACCACTTTTTTTGTCTTAAATTTTATATTTTTTAAGAAACAGTTCTTAGGTATACATTGTACAGGTAAAAATTAAGAACACACCATAATTAAAAATATGTTTTAATGCCAGTGCACATAGGGCCTGATTAAGGGTTAATATCTTCTAGTTTTTTCCAAAGAATGTCTAAGGAAACCTGGTCAAAAGCCTTTGAAAGGTTAAGGAAAAGTGGATACAAGTTTTCAGTTTGTAACCTTTATAGCTCGAAAGCGGAATTTCTTCATGAATGTAACATACCAGTTCTGAATGGAGACAATGTATAATTAATTAGGTCTGAAATATCAGCAGTCTTATTTTTAAAAATGGGTATCACTACTATTTTTACCATCTTTTCAGACCGTCAATGCCAGGTGATTTGCTTCTAGTGATGACGATAATCAAACTGACATACTCAGCAGTACAACTGATACCCAGGTTTTGTCCAGGCTGAGCATCTAGCCTACTATTTCAAATGTTTGTTAACTGTTCTAGATTATTCAATGAATAGTTAAACAAATGTTAATGTTAAGTTTACAAAACTGAAATTGTTACAATATCACAACAAAATAAAAATCATTATTTATTCAGTACCTTTATTGCAACACTTTTGCCATTCACCAGCCATCTATCACTCCTTCTGGTACCATATGCCAATGAGATTACATGGATATAATATAAGATGGTGCTACTATCTCAAGGAAAACGTTAATACTTTCAAGCTACATAAAATTTTTCATTTGTTCAGTTGTTTTAAAATGTTTTTGTTTGTTAGGGTTTTGACATTAATGAATGCAAACTAAAACAAAGAACATTTTATTTTTAATTATAAATTTAACCTACACTTAAATTAGGTACTTATTTTGCTTAATCTGACACTCACCAAATTGTTTTCAAATATAATAAATACAAAGGTTTGAACTTATACTCATCACAAATTAACAGTTATATTCCTATTTGTTGAGCTAAAACTGCATACATAGCTAAAGCAGTGAGGCCAATTGCAGTGGCGTGTACCGTACGAAGACCCAATAAAGCCCAAGCACTGAGAGAAAAAATACTGCCAATGGCTTCTTCTATTAGACTTTTGTATGGAGATATAGCTAAAAGTGTAACAACTATGGGAAAATGTTTTCGAGGCAGGTCACTGCGGGTCCAGAGCCAAACAAGAGCAGCAGTAGAGGCATGCTGTAACAATGCTACGTTGGACTCAGCACATGAACGCACATATCGCCAGTCAAACTCGGAACCTCTTGCACCAACCCAGAGGAGAATACTGCGGGTCACTAGCACCTGTCAAAATAAATTATCTGACTTTAGAATCTACTTTATATTGTACAAATATACTAAGAATCTTTGAAAACTTGAATTTGCCTATTAATTTTGTGATGTAGTATTTTAAACAACTTATTTGATTATATACAATATTTTTTGTTACTCTTGCTTATTTATGCACATCTTAATTAAGAGTACTATAGTTAATTAGACCTTATAAAATCAGACTTGGTTTACTTACCTCAGCACTGGCCCAACCTATTGCTGCTGTCAAGATCTTTGCATGTCCTTTCCCCGGTATTGAATTTAGAGCAAAATATAAGCCAAGAAGATCAGCAAGATCAACTGTAGCTTTCAGAATTTCCTGTAAGTAAGAACAAATTGTTTTTGTAGATAAAGCTATGTCAACTTTTTTTTTCAATATATTTTACTTTGAAATTATTTAATTTCAAAAAGATATTGAAGCAAATAATTAATTTATTGTTGAGAATATCGTTAAAATTTTTGTGTTCCGAATTACGAAGTCATTTTTTTTATCAGTGCCTAACCATGTTTATTTTTATAATAATGTATTGGTTTTTCTGATTATAATGGGTAATTGCTGCTAAATAAATAAATATAAATAAGCTTAAATGTTCATCCTAGAATACTTACAAGAAATATATCATATTCACCGCCTTGAATGTTATCGGAATCGGGAAAAAAAGTTGCTAAGAGCAACATTTTACAAAGTTGTGTGAAAATATAAAGTCCTCCAGCATACACGCATTTTGAAAATGTTGCATATTCAGATCTGGAAGAAATAAAAATTATATCTAACATTGACAGAAAACTTTAATACTTTTAACCTAATTAGATAAATACACTTACATTCCCGAAAATTTATAAGCCATATGATATGGAGCGTAAACTAACGCTAAACAATTCCCGAAGTGATATAAAGTCATTTTGACTTTAAGTTTAATTGTAAATATGGTTTATAATATTTTTTTAATAGAAGGAACCGTAAAAATTTACTTCGAAATACTCCGTTTTTCGAGAGTTGAGTGACTTGTCAAAATAATGTCAAATGCAAGTGACAAGAGTCTCGTGAAGGAAAAAAAAATCACAGATACAGAATTTTCTTCAATAGTTCATTAATTAATTGACGAAAAAGTAATTTTACAAACACATAACTTACACTTGTTACTTTGAAGAGAAAACGTGAGAGAACAATAGGACAAAAATCAGTGCGAGTGATCAGTGATACTTTTTTCATTTTTACACTACGTTTTACGTAGTGAGATGTAATGTATTAATTTATTTATTAGTTTAGCAGAAAACTTTTTTTCAAGTTAATAAGTGTGCATTTTCTTATTGTCGATTATTAACATTCGATATGTTATGAATATTTTTAAACAGTAACTGACAGCTATGTGGCGTATGTAAAATGGAACATAATTACTTTCGGCGGGGTTTTAATTCAAAGTGTATGAAAGTAAGAACTATTTTTTTTCTTGAATGTTTAATTTTATATTAAGTCAACTCTGTGAAGAGTATTTGGAGATTTTGGAGAAGTATGAATGGATATGAAAAAAGTTTGTATAAGCATAACTTAAGTAGGAACAAACCCAAAAACTAAAAGTGAGTAATTTAAATGAATGTATTATTATTTTTTATGTTATAATGTTGTAATAATAAATGAGTAAAAAAACCCTAGTTTGAATTTATTACAGAAAAATAATATGATAGAAAAAAACCCTTTGCTTGGATATTGGAGTGACAGAAAGGGATGAAAGCTAAGGGGACACTAAAAAAAGGGTAACGTTTTCAACCCTTTCGTTTTTTAGCACACGCGCAAAGGGGTTCGGATATTTTTATCCAATCACAGAGAAGAGTTTATCAAATTTAGATTTTATTCGTCCGTAGAATAGTTTGGTCTCCGCTCGGTGAGAGCTCGGGCAACAGTTCTCCGCAGTACCCCTTTGTAGTTTACCAGATAAAGCTGTTTCTTACATATGCATAATCATATTTATTCATCAGGTACTAATTTATTTAGTTAAACAAGTTGAGAATTAATATTTAATATTAATATATTTCATGGTTTCAAAATTTCTCTAGGGGGAAAGTGGAAAATGAAGGAAATGGATGTTTTTTCTGAAAATATATCACCTGGTGAGTCTATTTAATTATCTTGTTAAGATTGCAAGAAACTGAGCAAACAAATTAAGAGCAAATTATTTAATTACAATATATTTAAAAGAAACTTAACAGCTAAAATATTTTCTACTAATGATTCTAAACTATGTACTCCTATAAGATACATTTTCAAATATACAGATTATATTTGAAAAAAAACTAATGAAATCCTATAAGAATCCTATCTTATTGCAAATATATTTGATATGTGGTAGAAAGATATACTTTCAAATTAGGGATTTGGTTTAAATATTAATATATTATTTTTTTTTCCAACAATTTTGATCATGATGCGCTATTTTAAAATAATTTTAATTTGAAAGTATGTGTCTGTAGATATTTAATTTGGAATTAATGTTTTAACTAAAAATTAAAAGCATTTTTTCCTATATTTTTTTATCAAATGCTCAATGAAAATGTTGTATGTATGTAGATCTCAAAAATATCTACCAATAGAATCAAAGTTATATTTTAGCTTTGATAGCTACGAAAACTTGAAAAGTACATTTGGCCAGTGTAACAATCGCCATAACATAAGGGTAACTAACATCTTAGTTCCCTAGGTTGGTGGCGCATTTTCGATGTAAGGAATGTTTAATGTGGGCTGTCACTTACCGTCAACTGGGCCACTTGCTCGACCGCCAACGCATTTTAAGAAAATATACTCGAGTCCTTCAATGTCCTCATTATTGAATACTGAAAGGAAGACTACCTACGTAACACTTAATAACGATAGAATAAGTAAATCTCGCTTTCTTAAAAAAAAGTATCTCGTGAGTCGAATAAAAGTTTAAGTTGATCAGTGTGTAAAGTAATTCGTGCTTTAAAGGTTTACTGCACATTTAAAACGAACATATTCGTATAGGTTATAACGCTTAATTTGTTACATAAAGAGAGTCGGATATAAAATGCGAATCTTCAGCACAGTTCACTCACGTTATCCCTCCATTACAGCATTGTCCTCTGACAATGGAGATAGAGTATAAAGAATCGCAGCCATTAGGTAAATTTCCTTATTCATTTTTTTGCGTGACACCCTCGGCGCGTAAAAAGCGGGGAAGCGGTTATTTATCATGTGGAGATGTGAAGTGGAGCTGGAGCCCGAGATCTCAATCTAGCGATGGCGTGAAAGTTTTTGTTCCGGACTTAATCCGCACTTAACGTACCTACTCGACTTTTCATTTCAAGTGTTTTGTTTTTTCAGGTTGGTTCGTTTCAAATTCATTAGGCAAATAATAGCATAATAATATTTACTTAGATACTTCTTGTTTCTTATAATATAATGTCAGTCGTTATATTTACAAGATTGTTTTACTCGAATGTATTAACAAGTTATGTATTAACCTGACATAAGACTACGGGTTGAAAACTCCTCTAGCCACCTCCAAGCTCCATCATCAAATCGGCTCGAAGCTACTAAATGACTCAAATGATATATTATATTTGCAAAGAGTGCAGCTTCGAATAAAATCTTCCTTTTGGAAATAAATGTTTGGTGTAGCGTTGTGAACACCATTTGGTGACATTGAAAATAAATAAACAGTAAGAACAAAAACATTCATATATTGAGTCTATATCGCACCTAAGCTACAAGATAAGAATAGCCATCATTACTATGAAGTTATAGAAAAATTATTTCAATTTGGGGAGTGAGTGGACGTCGGATGCATTATTCAGCTCACGCACGCTGCAGGCGAGTGTGGCAGGCAGATAAGCGCGTATTGAGCCGAGAATACCGAAAGTCCGAGTTCGCCGGGGGGCCTTATCGGAAACGGCTTACGGTGACCCCATGCAAACTCCCTAATGCGACATTCCTCACCGGCCCTAGCCGCGTCGGAGCTCCCTCCGTCGATCGATCTCAATGCAAAATTACTGCTCGCCGCTGGGGATGCTAGTTTTGTTCTTACTAATAATTTTATTTTATTACCGTATCGGGTTTTTGTCACCGAGAAAAGATTTCGTATAAGTATCTTCATTATTTATATATGAATAAATACTCTGATAAGTACTAAATGTCGTATATAATGTTACTTGTGATAAGTCACATAAAAAACAGGATTTTTATTCGATTCGTTTCCTGTTAAAGAATACGACGTGTCTAAGCATATCTATTGGTAGGTAAACAATAAAATCGCTTTCTGTTTCTGTTTGTATCTCTACTTTCTTCTGAACTACTACTAGAAAGAGCGATAAACGATGAAGCTTTGTATATATAATTGGTACAAACTAGTTGAACTATGACGGAGTTTTGACAAAAAACAGTTGTTGTACGCTTACGGCAGTTTAATCTCAGGATATATCAAAACAATTTACTAAAAAAGCCTACAGAAAAGCGATAGCGTGTGTCTATCTTTTAAGGTAAATTCATAATCATTATTTTTATATATTTCGAATAAAAAACCATACGCGGCTTGCGAAGTTCATTTCTTTCTCATTCAGATAAAGATGTATGTTACCTTGGGCACTTTTAGATATTATATTAAAATTATGTTTTACATTGTACAATTAGAATGAATACTTCATATCATTGAACTATTCACTATGAACGGTTGGTCAGATAACGGTTACAGTAGTTGGCTGTATCAATAAAATTTTAACATTGGTAGTTAAAATTTTCCCGAATCTCTTAAGCCGTGGATTAATTTTGATATATTTTTCACAATACAATTACAACTCGAACCAATTTTGATATTATTTATATTTCTCATTTGTGACACATTTTTATAAATTATGTTTTAATAAAAAATATGATGAATATAATTTCTTCGTTTATGATTGACAATGATTTTGGTTTATTTAAACATAGCCTACCGAAGCAAGGGCAAGATTCATTCTTTATGCATAGGCTATCGTCGAGCGTATCATAGAATTTTTTGGTGGCTGATCAAAAAGTCCAATTCAGTTTTATATGCCACTGAATATTGAGCGACGGGTCGCCGTATAATTCGCAATATTTTGCAAAGAGAACAGCATCGAAGACGAAAAATCGTGTTTGGTCTGTAGTGAAAAAAAGTCTAATTTAACGAGGACCTTTGTAACAATTTCGTTTCAGTATCAAGGATTGTATAAGTCAAGCTTTGCTTAAAATGTAAGTAACTAAAGTAAGGAACTGTACGGCTATACGTTTGCCTCATAAATATTAAAGACAGTTCATGTCGGAAGGATTTTCAATTCGACCTCGACGGATCCCCTTAGATTTTAGGCTTTCTCTGTTCGCGGATTAGAGAGATGTGATGTATGGCCGCGGGTGGCAGTAAATCAAATTTTGATTGCTATTTTCTTTGTGGAAAGTCGGAATTCTCCTCTGGGAGCACAGCGGACGCGTCGAGTAACATGGGTTAACCGATCCCTAGGCGATTCGCCGTCGCTGTCTTCTTATGCGAATTGTTCTGTTTTCCAATTCTTATTTTCGGTCAAATTTTGGAAGGAAAGCTGTTTTGATTCCCCTTGGCATGGTTTAATAATGTATATATTATATTTGAAAAAAAACCTAATCCTGCTTTTTTCTTGGATCTGTGTTATAAAGAAAGAATAGTTTTATATATCGTTATTTCTTTGTCATTATTTACTTTTATATTGCCTATTCGAAAAATATAATTCTATATTCCGTTTTCAATAAATCTTATACGTATTTTTGAGTAGTTGGATGTTCAGAGAAGTTTGTTATGAGGTAGTAAGGATGATCTTGCAATCTTATGAATACATGAATATACTAATCAAAGATATAATATATATAATAATCATATCTATAATAATCAAATGGTAAAAGATACATAACAATAAATTGTATCGCTGAGATAGCTCACAGTAATAATAGCTTTTACGACGATCGGGGTTCGAAATTGATACAAATTTAAGTTTACTTTAGGCCATTGAAATCGAATTTGCTTGGATAAGTTAATTTCAGTGAAATAACTTGGGAGGATGGAAACCGCTCGTGTGATCCAATTGCGGCCACTCGCGGGCCCGGATCAAATTCAGCCTCCCTTTAAATATTTGAACTGATGTTACTACAGGGAATGAAGTAAATGGATACTCATAAAAACTGATAAGTTTATTTTCCGTTTTCGAATTCTTATGTGAAATTGTTTTAGGTACAAGTTACAATTTGAATCGGTTTGGTCAGACAGTGAATTCAGGTAACATATTATTTAGTCATAAAAAATTGATAAATATATATATTCTTATGAAAATATGAATTTATGATTGGTCTTCAATATAAATTGCAATGACCGTAAGTTTTATTTGTATAAGTTTAAAAGAAACAAGGGTAAGTAAATTGAATAGCACATCGATGGTACTGAACGCCGCACGGTCGTTACGTAGAGTCGGGTCCACGACGTACGGCGACGGGTGACGCGGGGTGGGGCCCACCTTTAGATAAAAAAGGATCTCGGGGAAATTCTCGACCCTTTTTATACTAAATAGGCAGCTAACACGGCCTGAGTGGAGTTTCAATAGATGCTTTCTCGATGGAAGAAGCGACCTGTAAAGAATCGAGTGGAGGGACCCGAAAAAGCCGGGTATATATAGGTACGAGTACGTCCGTCTCGGACGCGTGTCACACGGTTTTTCCTTTTATTTTTTACGCGTGCCCTCCTCGAAGGGATAAAAGGTGGAATTCTTTTTAAATTGGAAATGTTTTCTAAGAGGATTACGATTTGCGGAGGTGCGCTACGATTTGAGCCATTGGATACAAGGGATCGCGTTGCTGAATGGATACTCGTTGTTTACGTTAAACATACTTACAAAATATTATGTTTTTTACGCTATTCAGAATTAATTTTATTTTTAATAATATTATATGTAGATACACCGACGAGTGCAACAAACTAAATTCTACGATAACAACATTTGTATAATACGTAGAGACTTCGGTTGGTTACGATTATCCATTTTGATGAACATCAGATAGCCACCAAGCATGTCTGAAACAATATAGCGATTAATGTTTTTAATAATGTGAACTCTTTTTATGTTTGTGAGTTGAATTTATGCTCCCCAAAAATCAATTTAATTAATTGCCAACTCAAATACTAAATAATATGTAAGTATGTAATTCAAAAATGTCTTTTAAATACTTTCTTAGAATTAGTAATTGTATCCCAAACTAAGGAGAGTACCATAGCCTTTTAGATTCTTTTGTTAGGCCTATACTTCTTACAGTGCCCATGGGTAACAGTTATCTCTTGCTATCTGTCAGTGGAAGTTAGTGACAAAAATGGATCGTCCGTTTGTTTGCTCATTATTTAAATATAAATAATAAAACATACAAGTTAGAGAGAATTTGAAAGATATAAATAGGCTGTCAAAGTTCCGCTGGGCGAAGGAAAAGTATTCGGAACTTATTCCATCAAGCAGCTCTATTGCGCGTCGAGTTAATATACATACATATGCTAAAATTACTTTCGAAACTTTCAGGTTTCCTATAAATATTTTCTACATCGTCAAATTTTTCACATCAACTATTTCTTCATCGACCACTAGTTGAATAATTATAATCCATACGGCCGGTTCATACCAAAATAAATCGTACAAAAAATAAATAAAAATTAAAATCCGATGTAATAATTAAACTTCTAAGCCATTCATAAATCAATACACTCCCACGACGCCTTAATCCGGTTCACAAAAAGCGTTGAAAATGGAGTATTAAGCTAACAATCGAAAATTGGGAATGACCATTACGAACTAAAGGAGAAATAGGCACAAAACGGTTTGGTACGGCCGAAAGAAATAATTGTTGCAATGCTTAAGGACAGAAACTCTATTGAAGACTGATTTCTATTAGGTCGTAATAAGTACTAAGTTTAGTTGTTATAGTTTGGACATTATAATAAAAATGTGCGAATTCAAGGGTGTTTTGAGCCAGTAAGGGATTTATTTTAAATTTCTATTTCACCCTCTGACCCTGTTGTAGTACTCAATTTAGGGGAGTTTGTTGTTATAAAAAATATGCTGTTATAGGTACATTTTAACACAATTATCTAGTTTTATTGAACTGAAAATTTCATACTTTTATTTTATAAATATCTTTCTCAAAAAGTGATTTGTATATAATATTTTTTTAGCAAATATTTATATTTTTCATTGCTGAAGTAAAAACTTTATTTATGACCGCTTAAATATAAAATCAGTAGAACAAGGTATACGAACGACGACTTAAACTGTTAGCAACCAATACAATTGAGTTATTAGTGTGTACGTATGTCCGGCGGGTCCACAATACGCTGTACGTCACAGGTGACAGGTGCCAAATTACTAATAAATGCATCGATATGCGAGTCAAATGTACAAAAAAGGCGGAAACGTCGATTAAACTTAATTATACGGATTAGTAGCGACATTTGAGTAACACCATTATTATTATAAAATAAAAACGTACTTATCGTAGCGCATTCGTAAAATTCTTTGAAAATAGTGTCTTTGAGTATAGTGCGAGATCTTGTCGGGATACTTATTGTCAATATGTCACCCGTGAAAGTAAAAGGAGGTTTATGCGATATTTAAGATCATTTTACTATTACGACTACATCCTGGGAACCAATAAACCATTTCTAACGATTCTCCAGTCATTACACGGAATGCTTCTTAACTAGTAATGGTTTTTATGATTTAGGGCATGATCATTGTTTTAATACAAAAAAAACATACTATGTGTATATTTGGAAAGAATTATTCAATTTCGAGTTACATCTTTGTATTGTTTTCAAGACAGTCGCGTTTTACAAAATACATATTAAAAAAAGACTCAAGTTCTTGAAAGCGTTGCACGTTTTAATTTAATGCATCTTAAATACAATTAATTTAATGTAAACTATTTTTGAGATAATTTCTTTGAAGATCGTTGAATAATCGGCATAATTTATCTTTTAAAGCATGCACATTGACCACTTTGAAGTTTAAACAATGAATCAGTAATTCAAGGTATACCTTACGAGGTTTTTGAATAAATATATAAATAAAGAAATGTGGGATGAGCTGTACAAGCGAATAGCGCCCGGCTCGATGCGATTGTCTCTGTGTGAGTCCCAAATGTTTCTCTTGTGATGTCGTGACGGATAGTTACTAAGTAAGTATAAAACGAATCAAAGTAATCTTTACATTAAATATGCATTTTAATGTTATTCCTAGCGATTGTTTCATTGCGTCAATCCCACGCGTTGCAGCAAATTGCATAAAACACTTTACGACATGCTCGTAAGCATATCGAAGCGTTCGCATTCCGTGCATGCTTTACGGAGAATTATAAAATGCACTTATTGCGCTGCATTATTAAGCGCTGGTCTCATCGCCTCGCCCGCGTCCACTGCGCCGCCCTATGGTAATAAAAGAGATACATTATAAATCGTAAGGGAGATATTGTCCGCGGTTATTGCAAGCGAAATGTTCGCGAGGCGTGTCGTAGTTAAATCTTTTATTGTGTTTTCACGACTGCATCTACATCGCTATGTAATAATTTTGCGCAGTACGTTCTTAGCGTGGAAATATGATCGTAATAACTGTGGCCATATTCTAGCAAAAATTGGTTTCATTTACGGAATTACGGTATTTCGTTGCGTGACGTCGCAAGTATTTGTTCTTGATAAGGTTTTATCGCGTATATTATAACGTTTTTTGTTAATTTAAGGCGACATTTAGTGAGTACCAAACGCGGTAGTTGTCATATTTTAATAAAAAACCAAAGCTTATTTACCGCTTAAAAATTATATTAATTATTGGATTAAATTATAAATATTATTTACTAATATCGCGTAGTGCCAAAGTAACTTAAACTATCTTTGTGATTCAAAATAAGTACACAGAAGTACCTTCCTATATTGCGTATATTAATTACAATTAATAGGTAAAAGTATCATAAATGATTGATAGTTGCAGATGACACTTTGTAAGTAGACGCCGAAGAAAGGGTTGTAGTGCGTTACGGCAGCGCCAGTAAATGATGGATGAGTCCTTTGTTTAGACGCGATAGTGCCATTAACGCATCGACGCCTTCGTGCAAACCTCGCACGGAGATAATGATAATTGTCGTCTATAGATTGGACAGAATTGTATTTTTAACCTTTAGAAACTTGTATGTTTTGACACGAGAAAGTGGCTTAGATACGATTTATCATATGTTCATTTAAATCTTCAACACTATATATCACATATATTATTTCGTTGAAAAGTAATATCTTTTCGCTATCAGTTTTTAAGAACGATAATTTAAATGATATAGCAATAAAGGGAGTCGGAGTCAAACCATGTGAAGCCAGCGTTTCGACTCACCGATAACAGCGTTGTAGCTTTTATAATAACCAGAGAATAAGTTGGCTACCGAGTCAGCCGGTCGAAGAACGTGAGTTGCTGGTTATACAATTAATCAAATCCATTACCATAAAGTTGCCTTATGAAATTCAACCCTGAAAGACCCTCGTGATTAATATTTCAGTCGTGACTCGCTGCAACCGATCGACCGGCTGTCTATCGTTTATCCGCTGCGTATATTTTAGCTTACATTCTATTATCGCTTGTTAATTTTTCATATTTTCAGTCATTGCAGTTAATGTATTGCGAAAGTTCTTATTATAAATGAATTATTTAATTTGTCATATATGTATTTACATCATTAATTAGTGAACCCCATAATAACTATGTAGGGACGAAGTGTATTTAAATATTAACATAAATACAAAACATAACTTGCATAATCATACTCGAACTGTTGTATTTATTTATTTAAAATGTAAACCGCCACAAAACAATTACTCTCCGAGCCAATGTTTCATTTATTATAACAAGATATAATGTGACAAGAAAAATGCGGAGCGGCAAGAATTATTTCATACTCAGCACGTTTTGTGTAGGCTATAGTTAAGGTCTGGCGGTACAATCCATTAAGCTGAACACTTGAATTTCAGCGACTCATACAATAAACATCACCGACGAGCCGCGCTGTTTTTGTGGGAGACACTAAGATCTTGTATTTTTTACCGAACTTTAGTGCGTTTTTTCTTCGTCCTTGTTATTCTTCCAGAGTTGACTTACAAATACAAAATAAAGTAGTGTCCTCAGGAAAACACGTATTACTTGCAGAAATGTTTTTAAGTTTATTTTTAATGGTAGGTATTAACAAAAAAAGGATACTTCTTAAAAATCTAAAATAGTACTTTTAAATGATAAATGTTTAGTCTATTTATATTAGGTGATATTACTCGCATCAATCAAATCTGGCCGTTTTTATTTTTGTAACATACTAGGGATTTAAATAAAAGATAGGTTAAGAATCATGCAATTATGTACTTTTGGTACAATTCAAATCAAATGTACGAAAAATAACTCGCGATATACGAAAATATTTTATAAGAAATTTCGTTACAAGCCTTTTTATAAGAGCCCTCTCGACCCATCCTTATTATTCTACGTATAAAGTGGGGAATATTTTAGGCGAGGACGTCGTCAGGGGATTTTTAGCGGCGGTAGAAAAAATTGATGCGACTTATCTCGCGCGGGCGCGGGCGTGTTTTAGCCCACGAGATGTTTTATGGATGTCCGACCCACGTACCAGCTTACTATCTCATTTTCACGCAGATACATGTAAACCGCTAGGGGAATGCACGCTTCAAGCACAGCGTCCACTACATCAAACATTTACGTATTCGTACGTATCAATGTATTTCAGAACACCGATTTGTGTTTGTTTTTATAAATAGCAATTTTTTATACTTAATAAATCATTATACGACTCCAATAATAAAATGGTAATTTAAATTGATAAGAAAAGCTAAAACTATCTTATGACGTTTAAACACTTAATACTTTTTTACGAAAAGAACATCTTCGTCATCGTGAGACATCTTTATACTAAAGAACAGAAAAGTGGGGCGCGTGTAATAACGCCGCCGTCGTTTACGTGTAATGAATGACATTTTATGTCCTCCCTGCAGTTTTATGTGCGGTGCAACCCGCCTTGAATAAGATATTGCAAGGACACGTAACTGTGAATTTGACCTTATCATAACTTTACTTACCTACCTACGACCTTCGCGCCCTGCCTCGTTTAGTATTGTTATCGGGCTCCCAAACAGAGACCTTTAACTAAATGATCATAACTTGGCGTCTTCAAATTATTCTAAATATTTGAACCCAACTCTCATTTAAATCAATAGATGAGAAGACTGATGAACTTATTTAACATTCCACGTTCTTTTGACAAAATTATTAGTTATTTGCACATTAACTTAATAATGCTCGTGCTTTAGCAATATCTTGTGAAACAAATAAAAAGCTGCCTTTTTTGGAATAAATTGTATACAATTGTGCCTCCTTTAAGTATTGTCATAGATCGATGAATAAGTAATTGACTATTGACTTAAAGTGTACGTCCTGTCGAGTGGGGAGAATATGTATGTTGTAAATAAGTTATGATCTGAAAGTTAGTACCATGTTTAACCCGTAGAAGGTTTCACTTGTTATTTTATTTTATAATTTGACAACGTTTTACTATTGGAAAATGTTTTGAATTTTCATTAACGGCACTCTTGATGTTATTTCTAAAGTTCTTGTCATGAAACTTTTCTAAGTTTTACCAATCAATTCCCTCGAGACCGTGTTCGTTGTACGCGAAGAGATTAAAAATTTTCTTATTTTTATTTCATTAGCGATATTCGCTGGCTCTTCTTTTCTGAACAATTCTAACTATTTCGGTTTGTAATCTGTGTTCTATTATGATTCTTAAAGCTTACTTTATAAAGTTGTTTATTCGATTCCGTCTTTTTGGGACTCTCGAATAAAATTTTCCAATATTCAACACAACCTTTTAAGCATTCAATTAAGTATACGATAAGTTGAACAGAACCTGTGAGCATCAAGATACAAGTACTCTTGAAATAAATGGAAATTTTAGAGGGAGCAGAGATGACTTTTTGTGAAAATCTCATAAGTCCCAAATCAAAGTTATAACGTATATCCTAAATCTAACTCAAATAAAATTCAGAATAACGGAATAAAACTATAATTGAGTATTCAAATATGTTTTGCTACAGTTGTGTCAAAACATATTTGATTACTCAACTTGTGTGTGTTGAATACATTTGTGTCTATTTTAGAGTACCTACACTTAGTCTGTACGAAGTGTTTTAATTATGTGAAGATACCCATCTCCATAATCTCAGTGAGGTAATTTGAATGTAAGCGTTTGTCACAGAACATCCGTGATAGAGTTTGCGATGCATAGCGTCGGCATGCTTTGTGCCGACCGCAGAATCTGCGCCGTTTCAGTCTTCAAACCTATGAATGCCTAATGATCTGCGCCTTGCCAGGGCTTTGCGCAGCTCCATCCCGACGCAGCAAAAATGGAACGTTCAACGTTTGACAAACAAATCGAATATTAAGTTTTTATGTAAAGTTTTTTTGTAAATAAGTGCCCCTTTTAGTTTGTACTTTCATACATATACAATATTTGTAAAGTTATAAGTACAACATTTATTTTGTGATATATTTCACTTACAAAATGTGTTTCTAATATACTAGTACAATAAAACATTTACAGTTAGACTAAAGAGTTCTTATAAAAAACGCGTAGAAATCTAAGTAAGGCGTGTAATATAAGGTATATTTTCGAGGTACATAATTTATTATCACTAGTTAGTGATCTTAAGCTGTTCCTGCTTTGGGCAAAATTTGTTTTTTAAACGTTTGTTAGCAAAAGTATAAACCACAAATCATTTGACATATTTAAAAAAATAAATTAAAGATAATAATTAATTGTTGATTAATTATGCACTTATAGTATTTACAAAAATTCCGCGTAGATTTGTGCACCCCTGGCCCTTTGCGGCGCCGACGTCAACTGTCATCCATCAGTCTGCGACAACGCGCATGCGCATACCGCGCACACCACTGAGCGCGCAGACACACACTACCGCGTCATTACTATACGCAAATTCAAATTTAACGGTATCGGAGTGGAATGCAACAAAACAATTCGCATTCCGTCGGACCAGGACGAACTTATAGTGACGAGCGGTGATGAGAAGGACGACTTCGAGAGATTTGAATGGAATGAGACCTGTATCCGAGATGACTGTAATTATTATTTTAGCGATAACGAGGATGCCATTGTGATGTTGTTTCAAAGTTTTAGGCAATTATTTGATATTGTGATAAAATGATTTCTCTTTCTTGCGTGGAATACGTGCTAATTTATCAACAAAATATAGCCAAGGTTTATTCGTTTTTTTTTTAATTTATATTATTTTGCAAAGTAGGTATATGTTAACATACTTCATTGTATTCTTTTTATAAAACTATATAATTTGCTTCAGTAAATGAATTTTAAATAAAACGATATTTTACTCGGTAACTTAAAATAACATGAATATTTGACCTTTAACAAAGTCTATAAATTATGAGTAAAAAAATAACATAAGATCGCACGGTGCGTCGGTTTTCGTCGATGACTTGATAATTATAGTGATACTGTTAATGCCTTCATTATTTAAGCAATTAAGCTTCTAGACTTATCCGCGTTAAGATCTTTATACGAGTACGTATACTTATATATGCATGATTTTGCGTACATTCATATCGCTATTGTCAGTGCAAAAGGTCGTATGTAAATGTTAAGTTGAGCCGTGGGTTAGGGTATATTTTTTTTCATAAATTTAATAATTTTTGCGAAAAATATGAATATAATATCAATAAGCATACAACAAATCAGTTTCAATCAGCTTTTCAAATCATTTTATTTACAACTACTACAAGTTTAAGATATGTCAATTAGTTCGTTTGTCTATTTAGGACTAGACATTTAATATGGTCTATAAATTAAATATGGTGTAATAAAGACATACAAATTAACTGTTATTTAAAAACATACTCGCAATTGTCTGACACGACGGGTCCATCTATCGAAATGTTTTTTATGTTCGTACTACAAAGCTATACATTTTAATATCTAGCGATTTTAAAGCATTCATGTCTAATGCAAATGGAACTGCAGGTAAACACATGCTATGGTGTAAGAGCTCTTTAGTCCTTTTTGTGTGTCAGTTCCTTTTAACAACAAGAATGTCACAAAAACATAATTAGTCCATATAAATGTACAAGCACTTGGCGGCTTATATAAAATAAAAACAAACAGAAAGCACCGCATAAATATAAACTTCTCCAAACATGCATCAATGGTAAACTTATAAAATTTCAATACTTCATTTCTTCACAGTTGCGCGCTAGGTAGATATTCAGCTCGACGGTATTTCCTTTGATGTTCCCGATCAACCGTACACATAATTATGCTTACTCATAAAGTTAATTTTTTATTGTTTATGGAAGTGTTTAATTTATGTTTAACGCTATATAATGGGAGCTTAGGGCATTTCATTGTATGCATTGCATGTTTACTTTTAACCGATGTGCATGTTCACTTATATTTCGTGGACATTATTTTTTTTTAAATATAAGAATTAGAAGGAATTTTGTAAATACACTAACGTAACGCAAGGAGTGGTCATTTTAATTTCGTAGTATATATTGCACTAGGGATAGAATACATTAGTTCTCATGGTTGGCGGCCTATTGGCGATGTAAGGAATGTTTAAGATTTGTGCGATTGTGACCTCCTCCCATCAGTTGGCCCAATTCCCTTTAGCCTACCTATTTTATATTGAAATCTTGAAAAAAAAACATTGTACTTAATTATTTGTGCCGCAAATAAATAAATAACACCAAGTCAATTCTGAAAGACGAAGGAGCAGCTTAACATTAAAACGATATTATTATCTCGCAACACAGATGTACAAAATCAGAACCATATTAGCTTCACGCGTGGTTCCCACGTAACGTATAGGTAACTCCTCAAAATAGCTAATTATTAATTTTTTTTAGTTTTCACATCAGTTTTTTTATGTACCATTTTCAGTATAACTTTACGATAATTGAAAAGTGATAAAAGTTTTGAAGTCGTAATGAATTTTATAAATATAAAATTTATAAGTACTAACATTTTAATTGCAAATGTATCCTCGATGTAAAATACCGCGTTTCGGGACACGCTTGCCCTTTACGTGTCAATAAAAGGCAAAGATGACTTTTACGTCTATTTTTTGCTAAATTCTCATTAACTTTCTACTTTCCCTTCATAAATGTTAAATTATACACAATTAAACTTTTTCTGCAAAAAATCGTTATTTAAACACTTAAAACGTCTCAATTAAGCTCTTGTTTTGTACCTACTTTAGAATATTTTTATCTTATCCAACACTTGTAGCTTTATATTAGTAGAGTCCTTGCATCGCTATTGCATAAAGTTTATAGCCGTGTGGAAACATCTAGTTATATTTCAGTTTATTTTGATTTTGAGCAGTTTTAATAACATTCGCGGGTTGTCTGAACATGAATCTTACAAGCCATTTCTATTACACTCGATATTCTCCTTAATTTTAAAATATAGTTTTTGTGTATACATTTGCATATTACTTATCTATTTATTTCATATTTGACTTTCGAAAAACATGTCATTTGGCACGTGCACGAAGAACCGATATCAATGCAACAATTATATTTTATGTCAAAGATAGAATTTGAAAATCAATTCAGTCTGGTGATTAAACGTAATAAAAACATTTTATTTTTTTTAAATAAATTAATAAATTCTTAATTAATAAATTAATAATTCATTCTTTCCAGCATTCTAGCAAGAATGAATCTCAAAGAAATTATTTTAAAAATGACTTTAAATATTGAAAAAAGTTTTTGCATCCATATGCACTTACATGAAACATAGATTATGTTTCAGTGTTTTCATTTATATAAAAATATAGTAACCCGTGCTTATTGAACTATTTATGAGAATACAAATGTAATAAATATAAAATGAGGACTCAAAAGTGCCCATAAAAACTTAATTGAATAAAGATTATTTTAGTTTTGGTTTTAAGAATTCAATAACAATGACAACATGAAGTGATCGACAATTTAAAATAGTATATTGTTAAAACTAAATATTTAACGAAGCTACATATATTAGAAAAAAAAATTGCTTTAATTATAAGAGAAAGCAGACGGACCCTACAGACAGAACTATTTATATTCTAGTCATGTTTCGTCAAGAATGTAGCAAATTGTAGAGTTGTATTGTGCGATGCGTGTGCAGCGTCGTAGGGCCGGCGGCCGGGGAGACGCAGGGCTCCCTCGGCCATTGTGAGCGACCCTCACGCGACACTCGCAGTACCTGTGTCGAGTGGCTCGAATATGTTTCTATATATAATTGATGTTTTATAGACTGATTTTTATAACTCGCAACTCATTAATCATTTCGCTATTCAGAGTCAATTCATGTTCAATTTTCTTACTCTTAATATGAGAATGTCTTAGAAAAATGATTTAATACTTTTTATATAATATACGTGTATATAATTTAACAGGTTTATTTTTACGTTATTTTAATATTTTATTTTATAGTTAAATTCAGACGAGGAAATTTCTACAATTATTGATTCACTGATCATTCATTATTTCTAGTGGAAATAAATGTCAAGCCCGATGAATTGTCGTTAAAAGTCTTCTCGTTATATTAAGTTACTAATCAATTTCAGAAAGTTAAAAGTTCTCTGCCTTCAGTATCCAGTATTTGCTTCTAAAGTTTATCTCCACCCCCCGTTCCTGCCCATCCTGGAGCTCTGTCCGTTACAATTTAATTACCAAATGGCGCGTTTTTTCGTGATCCTTCGACCATAAGAAGACGACTGATAACGACGGTCCCTTTTGTCAACTTTTTATTCCACGCGGGTACATCTTATAGTCGACTTAAGTTCTATTTGTCAGAATATTCTTAAGAATGAACTATTAGTATTTGGCAATACTTTTTACACGCACTTTAGGCAAGTTATTATAATATATCTCCTTAAGTATTGTTGTATTATCAGATAATGCATTTCAAGCATCGTTAGTTGCACTGAGTATTCAATTTACAATGTGAAAGTTTAATTTCATATAACTTATAAACGAACCTCTCAGATTATGAGCTCGAATCTGTTTTATTCGTACACAAATATTCATCATTTTACAATACTAGGTTGTTTATTAACACAGTAACGAATGTGCAGACATTGCCTGAACAATAGTCGTGTAATTGTCGCTTCAAAAATATTGATGGCCAAAGTCAGGTTGTATCTGTTAATAGAAAACAATTATTATGCAATTTTTTCATGATAATATACGACGTGAGAAGCGTGTGTTCTGCTGCACATTGTGATTTTCTTAATTGATGCTTTTTATAGCCACTCGTTCCATTAGCTTTTCGCCGAGCGATAATTTCTTTAATAGACAAGGTTTTTGTAGTTTTCTTACCCAAAGTAGTGAGCCAAAACAAAGCGTTTTCTGTAATTATATCGTTGAACACAGCCCCTTTAACCGATTCGTGTATACTTCTATCTTGGCATAAATAATTTAACTCAAAAGTAATAATTTGTAGAGCTAATCGCTGTAAAGCAGTTTTTAAATTAAATATTGATGAGCGAGTCAGTGCTTCAGCGATTAAGACATTATCGATTCTATCAATATTCATGGCCAGCCGAGCTTATGTTGTTTCAATTTTAAAACGTATATCTTTACTGTTTTTAAATTTATTCCTGTTCATTTAAGTTAAGTTCATTTTGCTTCGTTGTGTTTATTTGTAATTGCGCAAATGTGCACGTTTATGAGATCTACCCGAGTATCTATGAACATCTACTTGGCCTTGTAAAACGTTGACTAGATTCAACTTCGTTCCTATTTTCCTAAGCATGAATATTAGAGGTACTCTCAGTGTTCTTGTAAAATTTGGCGACAGCCTTGTCGTACGTTAACAAGGACCCGTCTCGACATATTTTCTCGTAGCGAAACATCGAGCAGTCAAGACTGTGTAGTTAGGTCGATGAGATCGCTAACTAGGAGGACAAACGCACCCTCGTTATTTTAAACAATTCGATAATGACGGCCTTGCTCGCTCCGCTACACTGATTGTACTACAAAGGGACTGCTCCCCTAATGAGGTTTTCCTCTACAATCTCTAAAATAAAGCTTTTCGAACGGTTTGCCGCCGGCGAGACTTTACATAGTTTACTAAAGTATATAGTGTGTTCTTTATTTATTTTTTTATATTTTGATGACTAGACTCCGTCCGAGTTGAGTCATCTCGACAAAACGAACTACAGATACATACTGAAGAATTCTTTTATTTGTTGTTAAATTATGATGAATGACTTCGGAACATGTGGTTTTTTTCTGTTCTAATGATTCCAGTATCAGGTATACATTAAAATCAAAAAGTAAATGAAAATAAATCAACCCTTCATTTAAATATGGGTATATATAAACATACGCGTCGCTTTACAATATATCAGCGAATCAAAGAACGTCGTTGCAAAGTGACACTTTAAAAAACCTCCGGCAGTTCGCATTGCGCAGGACCGTAGGCAAATCAGCGGCCAATAGCGGCCCTCGCAGCCGCATATGTAAATGTTCTATATTCAAATCAGTTTAAAATTACACCGCGCATGCACGCGTCGTCGTTTTTTATTGGCGCTTTGCATTTTAAGGGTTCTCTACAATAGGATGCCAGCGCGTGGCGCCTTTGGGGTTGAATCAGATCGGGGTCTATCAACCCTTTTGCAACCCTTTTTTAAGTTGCAGCTGGTTTTTTAGTTACGTTTAGTAAAGAGCACGCGTCGGGACGTTTTGACGTGTTTATCGCTTCGACACATTTTTTAAACGTACAAAATAAATTATAAGACAGTATTTGTTAAGTTTAAGCGCGGTTCACACCTGGCGCTATTGTGAGAGCATGGTGTCGTTGCTGTTGATATTAAAAAGTAATTTTGTTAAGAGGAACGTGTGCCGTGCCTCATTTGTTACAAGCGATAATATGTACGTTTGCAATTTAACTAATTTCCTGCTCGTCGCGCTGTGACTGGTGACAAGATCAACACCAGCACGCGTGCACACTATAAGGTGTGGTGTTAGGGCGGTTATACACCTTCATTTATTGCCTAATTATATTAACTTGTGCTTATTTTTCCTTTTTATAGATAATACTTGTCAAGTGATAGAACATCGTTCGAACAAGAAAATTACTTGACAAAAAGAGGAGAAAAGGGCACTGATCTGCTTTGTCTCAGCCTATTTTTATACAAAATAAAAGAAAAAGATATTGGCGTGTTAAAACAAAGTGTTACAGGTTTTGTTGGTGTTTGTTATAATTATTGTTAGATAATACCAAAGATCAGATTATTTAATACATTTTAATATTTGATTCATTTAAAAACTGTGTTAATAAGTGATGTGACATAGCTGGTCCGCTAAGAATATTTGATAGCTTCATGTCACGTGTGTAGTCAGCTTACAGTCATGTCCAACAGTGGCGGTGGTGTGACGGTGGTGGGTGTGGCGAGAGCAAACATTGCGGCTGTTTGCGCAATCAGCTAATGTGTGCTCGCGCGGGATCGGGTTGCAGTCGCGAGGTAGTGGCGGCTTGTAGGTTTGTCTTGTTTTCTTTATCTAGTTATACATTTATCCTAATCGTTAGTTTTTACGTTCTGTAAACAAAACTTAAGTTTTACCCTAATAATTGTGTCACCTACGAAAATATTTCTCATATCTGTCATGTGTTACTGTCAGACTTTGTTAGAACTGTCTGTTTCTAGGGTAAAATAAAAAAAGTGATATTCAAAAGCTAAGTTAAGGTATAAAAAACCGGCTTGGCCTATAGTAGACAGAACATGTGAATACTAATCGCGGGCCGTTGACTGAAATTCGGGCAAGTCTCGCTGAGTTTTGATATGCAGAATTTATGTTCATAACACATTTCAAAATATATAAACCAATGAAGTTATTTCATTTGAATTTTTGTGTAAATATTACCAATGATCATCACGTCGGAAATGATATTTGCCCCACAGTGGTTATCAATAATGTGTCTGTCCATCGATGTTATTAAACACCGCTAATGTACTCGTAGGAAATGAAATATCCGGGACAAACATTTGGTTTTCTACTCGCTACTAGTAGCCCACTGTAAATGTTGTTGGTTGTTCAAGCGAATGGTATCGACCACCGTAACGTTTTCTATGGAATGTTTTAACAATTACCTACATGATTCAATAATATATAAGTTAAGTCACCGCCCCGGAACCCATTGTTTATAATTAAATATATCAGACTTATATGGTTCATATATTATTGTATCCTATGTCATGTTGCTACTAATATAAAAAAGTAGAATTTTAACAAATATATCGCAGTGTACCTGATAATTGAGTAGCATTTAATACTGTATTACATTTCTCGACGCATTGTTTTGATACTAATCTATGAAGTGAACTAAACAAGCAAGACAACATCGCAGACATCCCGGCCGCTTTTTACGAAACCGGCACACAACGCAAATACGATCCGCAAAAAGTTTTTTGTCGTATTGACTTTCACTTAGTCCTGTTCAAACGTTTTCCCTGATCAGTTTCCAGTTACACTTACATAAATCATGCTGTACTACATCATCGCGAAGAGAATGTTATTTTATTCGGACACTAACTTAACTACCTTTCATACGCTCGTGGCTCATGTACAATGAATGCTCACTAAATTGTAACATTCAAAGTATGTAATAGTATTACAGTCATCGTTGTTTCGTATATTATTCTCGAGTCGAGCAGAAGGGTGTGTGGGGAACGGTTAGGAGGAGGCGGCAACCCTTTCCCTCCGAGGGGTCCACGGCCATCCATCACCGACGACGAGCGAAATGTATTTTAATCCACTGCCCCGCGCCGGAGCGCTTCATGAAACGTGAAAAATGATCTCGGACGCACACATGCTCGTAGTATTCGCACGTGAAAGTTAACTACACTCTTGTCTGTGTGCTGCAAAGATTGGATTGGGAAGTTTCAGTCGTTTCCATTGTCGCTAAGCACGACGAAACGAACATTACGCAGCCAGCTATCGGTAATAAATGACCTCTAACGACCTCTCGCCACTTATTGCCTTCCTATTAGAACAGTTGGAATGTTAAGACCTCAAGTGATGCTACGAGTATGTGCAGTCGACGCTGCGCGTCTCATTTCCATTACTGTAATACCAAAAGGCCATTTTACCTAACAATTATGGAATTGCATTATACATATACGTGGTTATACTTTTTTTTCTTAAGAAGAGTTTTTTGGTACACAAATTTTACTTTTACGTCTTTGAAGTTAGTCCGCAAGCACTTTTATAGGATATCTTTATATTATTAATATTTTATCGCTTTCGCTTAAACTTTGAAAGCCTCGCAATAAACTCTGTTACGCTGCCAAGTTTGTTTAACAGTGTTCAAGTTTTATAGTCTGAAGCGGTCTCAGGAGGCGCTGAGATTTCCGGCCATTTCGCTCGACGCTCGACGCCGTTCGTTCCCATTAATCATACACAAATTGTTGCGTCGCATCACTTGCCCCTCCCTGGTCCCGGCGGGTCCCCTTTGAGAAGATATGTAAGCTTCGATTGAGCCAGTCATCTCAGCCTTTTGGAAAAATTCACCGGAAAATATTCCATTGAATGCTTTCAGCTGCTAAATATGACACGACTTAATGACAGAGATTCGAGTGAGTGATGATGTCGGGACAGTTTGTTTTTATATCGTAAGCAAAAACACATACCTATATAAAATGGTATGCAAGACCTATAGAGATGAGTAATATTGACATTTTCTGAATATATTAAGGAATATCTACTTAGCATTTTATGTCTTAATAGAGATAGGGGCAGCTCGTGACCCCATCGCGGGTCGTCACAGCGTAATAATAATATTGAATGTTTTATTGGAGCTGCGCCGGTGATATCTGCCCGTATTACTAAAACATCTGTCCCGGAAAATTTACTCTCGAGCCGTTTATCGTGTGCTCGAGGGTAGATAGAGAAAAAACTGCAATAACGCGGTGTCATAACAAAGACGCCGCCACCGGCCGATAATACTATGATTAATACCCGGCGTTATCTTGAGAGTGCAGACCTCGCCCGCCCTAAGGAAACCGCACCAATCTTCGTTGCTAGAACATCTTAAAACCGTCTCATTTTTGATCAATTTTAGACTTTGTACAATGAACTGTAAGGTTGAAATTGAAATGCAGTGGTATCCTGTTTAAGGTATTCTCCAGACCCAACATAAGAGTTACGGATTTCGCATAATGCATATTATATTCTTGCGGGGGAGGCTCGGAGGGTCGGCGAGTAGTTGGAGCGGGGTTGGTGGAGGGTAAGGCGGGGGAAGGGGAGGTGGTCCGCGTGACCGCACGTCTTTTGCACGCGACAAGCTCTCGACATTTTTTTATTATTATTGCGCTTCGATGGAATTTATTCCGCCAAGGGTCGGTAATAGAATAGCGGACACGGTTGTTTGGCTCAAACTGCGTTTTTGAATATGATTTTTAAATCACATAATGGAGTGTGTGAGCCTTTTAAGAGTTATTTTAAGGGACGCGCGCACAGGGAGGGTGGAAATATAAACTCGAGGATAATTTTTCAGGTTGTTGGATTATAATAGCGATTGTAATTAGTTTCACGGTACATTTGGCGGGGATTAAAGAGACGATTAGTAGAGCAATAAACAATGTTAATGGCAGGCTTCAGCGTCAGGTGCTGGCGAATATTGGCTAGCGGATCGCGACTGGCAGACAAACGGGGACTGGGGAGCGTGTATTAAGATGCAACAATCCTTGCATTGCTGGTTTATTTCATAGTCATAACAATATATTTGATTTTATGACTTTACGAGTTAAGGTATTTCTATCGTGACAAGAAGTCCTAATATATTTCGATTATCTAATAATTACTATATAAATAAAAATACGAAATCCTGGATTGACCTGATCAATCATCTTATTAAAGCAACTACACCATGAAATCCTTTTTACGGCATCTCAATTTGTCCCGAGAAGACATATACAGGATCATAAAAATATGACGCGTGAAGGCTTCTATACTTACTCGATCTTATTTAAAAATATTGACAAAAGTAAATATACTCAATTATTTAGTACAATAGCAAGTTTACTACTTGTATAGTTCTTCTTCCTCTTTAGAATAAATGCAATAAAAATTTAGTAGATATATATAATTTACTAGATTGAGATGTTTTATCTTCTCTGTTCTCAGAGGCGGAGCGGTCTCGAAGTATTGTGAAGATGACCACGAGCGCGACCACCGTGAGATGACAAAGATGACAGATCAATACAATTACGTTGGTAATAATTATGATTTAATTTAAGGCTACATATTTAATATTCATTCAATTTACTGAAAAAAATAATTTACTTTGTAAATATTTAAGTTATTTTTAAATTGTTTATATTTGTCCGCTAATACACCTTCGTTTATCAGGTATATGTAATGACGAGCGTTCTTGTATCGTCTTCTGTACATTGAGCTCTTCTCGTATTCTGTTTTCCTGGTACCGTCGTTGTCTGTACGAGCTTTAGGATGATGTTCCACCTAGAATATCTTCAGGCAGATCTGTGCTTTGCAATATTTAATTTAATTAGGTAATTGTAACACTACAGTTACTTGTAATATTATATAACGGCTAAATAATTAATAGATAAATTATTACTAATACACTAGTTTTTTAATGTTAATGTACTTTACATTGACATTACCATTAATTAGCGTATTCTATGGTACACCGCCAATGTAAAATTCAGAAATTTTATGAATAAAAGTGCTGCCATCACAATTTAAAAAGACAATAAAAAAATAAAAAAAAATTTAATGTATTAATAAGCTTAAGATGCCGCGTTGCATAGTAATAATATCGGGTTATTTTCTTAACGAAGCGTTGAAATGTGACCTAAATCCTTAAAGGATCGCTGCTCGGCGCTCGCGATGGACAATCAGTCTGACACGGAAGTCCCAGCTCTAGCTATAGTGGTAATGGATCGTACATATTTCTGCAATTGATTAGGCGGGGGCGGTTGCCATGGCGACGGACTGCACTGCCCCCCCGCGCCGCGTCCTCACCTCCCTCCCTCCCGACACGAGTCATTGTACAGCATCCAAGAGCGCTCATATTGCAATCCCCTTTATGAGACATCTTTCATTATTGTCTATGTGTAATAATTATCACCGAGAGTTAGATCGTTCGATACATTCTTTCCTCTCTTAAAGTAAATTTAACAATATATTAAACTGCAACACACTAGGTATCATTTTTCGTTAAATATAATAAATTATAATATTATATGCAAATGCAGTATTAGAGGGTATTCTTTATTATCTGACATTAATTTAGAGTTTATCCTACACTCGTTGCGAGGTGACTATAATTACGATTACAATTACCTCCGATTCATGGTTTCGTTTCGGGTCCCGTTGTTCAGCTGTCGAGTGGAAGTCGTAGTTAGTTGTTATTTCGCACAGAATGCAATAAAGTTTCTGTAATGTGTCGCGCGTTATTGGGACGTTTCTCCACGCAATATCGCACCTGCTATTGGTACATTTAATCACGTCGCCGATTGTCTTCTAAAATAGGAGGCAGGAAGCCATCGAGTTTCAAGTTAATTTCCTCGGCGGGGCTAATCCGCGCGCCTAATTATTGCAGCCGCCCCACTCGCCCACCGTCTTCCTTGGGGGGTAAATTGATTCCTTATAAAGAGGTTCGGGTACGTGATTAACTCTTATAATCAGCACTTTTAAAAAATATATCTTTCTACACTACCCCTGAATAGTGGGATTTATTCTTTATAGTGAATTTTGTATGAGGCGTTTCATATAATACGGAGGATACGATTATAGGAATAGTCGAACTGCTGATAATTCAATTTGAAGTATTAAATCTTCGATCCAGTCGAGGCCTTCCGTTATTAGAAGGGGAGTCTGGTACTATTTAAGGGCAATTAAATTATGTTTTATTATTTACCGAATAATTATTTACAGGAAGACCGGACCTACGGTAACTAGGAGAGAAGTATCACGGGAGGGTAATTACGAGCGTCGAGGATGCGAGGGGGGCGAGGGGGGGGGGCGAGAGGGGCGAGGGAGGTGCGGCCGCACTCGTTGGTAGCTGTAACTCTTTTGTATGAATTTAATTAGATTCCTCGTAGAATAGATCTTGACTTTCATTTGGTTTTGCTTAAATCGTTCAAACGCTGATTTATTTTTTTGCATTTCTCCCGTGCTTGTAACTTTCTACTATAGTGGCCGACACAAGGGTTGCCTGTTATAATAATATAATTTGGCATGTTGCTTCAACAAATACGTACAAACAACCATTACAACATTTAATTCGAACCACAATTTGTCAATGTAAGTATAATTTGTCATTTATATACAATGTTTGTTACCTAAATCTGCCGCACATAGAGGAGTCACACACAGCTTCAATTATCTCTCCCTTTAATGAAGGGAACGCATCAGCTTATGCAAATACAGTATTCGGCGCGTGCAGATGTGGGGCGGGCGCGGGGGGTGGGGGGGGGGGGCGTAGGGCGCGAGGGTGCAGCATCGATCGGCATGCATAATGAATGTCTCCCCACGTACACTATGTTTGTTTTGCGCACTCTACCACTTGGATGCTTTCGATTTAGATATACAAACTAGGAAAATAAATTGTTATATTTCATATCGATTGGAGGCAACTTTAAAGGAAACTTAACTCTATTCAGCTGTAACACCGATATCACGCGACCGCGATACTTTTGTCTTGAATTTAAAGTTAACGCATATACTGCGACTGTGGTGTTACATACGGTTCTATGCTGCCCGCACGGACCGCACGGGCTTGCTTTATAACCTGCTGAGATAATAACTATAGTGTGAAACCTTATAACTTTAATTTGATCATTAAATAGCGTAAGATGGGTCGTTAGGTGTGTCATAAGCGATGGTAATAAATACTGCTAGAGTGTTTTAGAGCGCCACCCCCGCGACCCCGCACGCCCCGCGCCGCCCGCGTGCGGTGCGCTTCTTCGTTAAGGGTTTAATGACGAGTCGATATTGCATTGTCTCAAGTCAGAGACAATTTCAAGTTACATATTCTTTATTAAAAATATTCAGTACGATATGAGGTGATGGAACTTTTTTTAATTTTACGAGAAATCTTTGATTTTTTAAGGTTATTGTCAAAATTTATTAAAACTGAACACTATAGATTAAATTATAAAAACGTTTGTAAATAGCCTGCCTTCGCAGGTACAGACACAGTTTTGTAGTGAACATGTGACATTTTCTATGTAAAAATGTATACGGTCGGTGATATATTTCAATAAGAATTATACGCGAACTTGTTTACTGATTGAGACACAAATTATAAGTGAACCATACACTTTATAAACAAAGGTGATCGTTTTCGATTTCATCTAGTTCTCTACGGAGAACGCGATGTTAATGCAGATACCTAATTCGAATTCAATAAGTTCATCATCTCCTTCCATATGTTCATCGATTTGCTGATTTGGATATCAGAGCTTAACACGTGAAAGTTGTAGTGGAGCCGCCTGCAGTGCGGCCGAGCCTTTGTGCGAGGCGGGCGAACAAAGCCCTTGCGATCTGAAGCGAAATAAGGATCGTGAAACATTTATGACATCCACCCGTCTTCAGCCGAACGACGCTATAGTATTACCTGCTTGTTACACACACCGCGTGTTACCATATAAATATATATCCTGTTTACAATTGGTTTCACTGAGATGACTAAATGATTTTAAACCGGTACCGCCCCGGCGGTATGTATGTGATTAACGGGTGCGGCACTTATTCAAGGGCCAGTGCATCGCTTGATCAGAATTCCAGAACAGGTTCACTTTTACCCAAAATCAAAATATAAAACATTCTAGTAGGCTCCTACTATTTACTTCTGAATATTCTATTTTACAAGACTTATATTAAATCTAAAGTTGCCATCGGCGCGGAACGTAGATTCTACTCTACTCCGGTAACAAACTCAGTAAGCAATCACTATTTTTTTCTTTTAAGTTTATTCTCGCTCCTCGAATCGACGCGTGAATTTTTAAATATAGCAAATAATGTTCCAAATTAAACCGTCAGTAGGGACTTCAACTAACGTGCAATTCATTTTAGTCTTATCTTGCGAGGCATCGTAACGTCCTAGTGCTAGCTCTATCGACCACTAGCAATCGCCACGTCAAGATGTGGCTTGAGCATTCGGCCACATCGCCGTGATGACGTGATTGAACGCGGAGCCCCGACGACGCAACGTCTAAAACATCAGAACGTATCGCAGCGGCGTCCGTCGACAAAGGCGGCCGCTGTTATTGCGGCGGCGGGGCGGGCGCCGGGCCCGCCGGGGCCGCATTCCGCCCGCCAGTATTATACGCTCCTAGTTAGCGCGCACTGATATTAAGAATTCCTCAATGTACAGAGCGCTTTTGATTTGGGCTTGTAAGGTTTTCGTTCAGTTTTCTCTCTTTTGTCTGCGTGGTTAAAAATTTACTTAGATTTTTATAGAAGAGGAGAAAGTGGAGACCGCGTGAGAGGACGAGTCGAGGTTTACGTTGATAAAATGGAAAATAATTACGAAACCAAGCTCGGTAGTCGAAGTGATACGCGGGCCGCAAACGCTCCTTTGTTTATGTATATCTATTAGTTGCCGTCGTCTCATAAACATTAGTTATAACGTGTGTACCTTCGTGGAGATGGTTGTAAGAATGATAAATATCTAAAAATCTAAAGAGTGAATCTCTCAAGTATTTATTGGCAGAAGGAGGCTCTGTGAAATCTAATCTGTGCTCCGAGATTGGAGCGCGGCACAAAGTTGGTAATTGAAAAATCTTTGCAGTCGCCGGTCCGCCTCGAATTAAACTCGCTACAATCCTACATATTACTTTACAATACCGCCCCTCCCCCTCCCCCTCCACACCCTCACATGCGACACACATGCACGTTCCGTACAATACGACAAAAGACTTGATAAATGTCCACACGCTTGAGTTAATTTTTGGATGTTTTGTAATACTTATGTGACGGTATTGTCTCGTTAACCTCGATAGATTTTCGTCACAATCGCGAGGACCTTATAGGCGACGACCAGGTTCGATTGCTCGCGTGTATGTTGAGTATAAAAATTGAGATATTTAATGATGTACCACCGCTGCGCGGGTACAGGTTGTCATGCTGCTGGCTTACTTTAAGCAGTTCCGATAAATGAGGTTCAAATACCGTTAGAGCTTTAGTGTCATGCCAATGAATGTTTCGTTCATTTAATAAAATCAACGGCTGATTAAAGTAGCAAATTTTAAAAGTATTCTCACGTCTGGATTCTTATGTATTTATAAAAAGATCGCAGTGATGTAGTATTTATTGTAGTGGCCCTCATTACGCTCGGCGAGATTCCACTCTTTATTTATGAAATAAAAATGAAAACATTTCTGCGGAGCGCTGACGAATGGCCTCCCCCTCGCCCTCCCCCTGACTCTCCTGAAGGGGGTATCTCGGCGACATTATATAATTTACCCACCTTCCACTGTAGGCGTAGCGCTTGTGGCCTTTAAAATGACCATTCGGTATCCATGCATTATAAAAAAGTATTTACGAAGATATTATTTATACCGACGTTTTATGTAAAAAATACATAAACAAATAAACATTCTAAACATTTTTACTATTCGTATCATTATCAAACAACTTACAAGTTAAATAGATTTAATGGCAAATACTTTCATTATCAGAAATATTCAAGTCGCCCGTAGCGCGGCAACCGCTACGTTGCAAATTCCCCCAACAATCCCTGTAATGTAAAATCATAAACACAAACGAATTCAGTCGAGATAAATGTATTCATTCGCACCAATGTAGTGGATGTAAAATGTTCAAAACTACGATTCCATTTGCGTGTGTCGGGGTGCGTTTTATTGCTTCTCTCATGAATACATCGCCGGCGCCCTCGGCGCCCTCCGCGCGCTACGATTGCGGCGGAGAATATACGCTCGTAAGCTGTGTGTGCGATGTGCGAAACGTCTATTCCCTTGAATATTTTAAAAACACACTTGGTTTATACGGCAATCGCTGATTGGGTTTTTAAAGATTTTGTCTCATTATTTTGAATATTGATGGAAGGGAAGTTTGTTATTGTAGATTACTTAAAATATAATTTAATAGTTGCTTTTCAAAATTGTAAGAATATCAATGTAATTGATTCATAAAACGAGGACTTATACAATATAAATGCATACAATATCTGCACTATATCCTAAAATCGCATTAAAGAATCCGAGCACAGTTGCGAGTCACTCCCCCTGCAATATTTTCGATTACGTTGTAAACAACTTACGACATTCCTGAGCAAGTGTTTAAAATTGGGTCCTCAAAGGCGCGGTGCAGCGACGGGGCGCCCGGGGCGAAAGGGCAAAGTAATTGGTCTCGAGAGCGGGCGAAGCCCTACGACATATTGCAAACATATTCTCCGCTTGAAATTTATTGTAAATCGCGGCGGGCGGGGATTTGAATTCGGGCGGCGCCCCCACGAGCCTCCGCGTGTCAATAAACCGAATGGACTTTGGAAATTCGCTACATTCGCTCCGTGTTTGCGTTTGCTGCCTTCGCTTTTTTCTCCGAGAAAAGACCGTCCCCCGGCCCCTCCCCGCCCGAGGCGCTTCCGATTTTATTTATCTAAGGTTTTCCATTCCGTCGTAATTGTGTGAGTTGCGAGCTCGATTGTTGCTAAAGCGAATATTTATTTGGGTTCGAGTTTGCTTTCCATTTCGCCGTCCGCCCGCTCTCATCTCTCGCTGCGAGGAGGCGCGGGTCGCCGCAGTCGCCACGCGACTTTTCGGTATTGTGCTACAAATCGAATTTGGAGAGGCTCTGATATAACGATGTTCGAAGAAATGACTCGTCTCCGCCGACTGACACTATCAAAAAATTGATCGTCCCTTTCATAAACAGAACTCTGCGATAGGACTCCTCTACTCGTATACAGATTAAACATCTGTACGATCACAAAAGCGAGGGAAGCAATCCAATCTACACAAAATATTCGCGTGCGACGAGTGCAATAACAAGCGGGCGACGGGGCCGGCAATCAGCATTAGTCGGAATATATTTGGCGTAAATCTTTCACGGCAGCTTTTATGTATATCGTAAAAAACAGCGAAGTGTCCGAGTGAGCCATAAATACGGCTCGTAAAGCGCCCCGCGCCGCCCCCGCGCGCCGCGGCTGCGGAGCTGTAGCCGCACGCAAGTGCTCACCTCGGTTTCGACTTTTCGCATTGTTACTTCGAATTCATACTATTGAACTTTTCTAAATAATTTCACTTCGACCTGACTGCGAGTGAACGTACTCTCGTAGTCGATATCGCGCGAGTTTAATGATAACTTTTCGCCGGCCGGCGGGGAGCGGGGAGGCCGTTTTGCATGATCAGCATTATTTAGTAGCTATTTATTGTCTCCGTTATTGGGCCGGCTTGCGAGTGCGCGAGGGGCCGCTTTGTTTCGATTATTGTTTATTTTTTTAGGGACGCCCCGGCGTCGTATTTGTGTTTTCGTTTATTTTCAGGTTTTTGTAAGTTTAAGGAGCTCTGTCGTAACTCCTGTCGGCTCCTTAATATTACATTTAGAGTCTGACCTATGAACTTCTCTAACTAAACTTACAGAAATTAGAATTTGATCACGTTACCTATAGTTTAGTTTTGTGTATGTAAGTTTAAGTGTATGTACCTACATAATGTTTGCTTTGGTTTCCAGATGCGGCCGGGGCGCGGCGCGCTCGGCGGAGGCTCCGGGCGCCCTTACGTACTTGCTATATCAGGCCCGCTCACGCGTTAGGTAATTGGAATGCTTTCGTACTGTAATCATGAGCTGTCGAGTCGAATTGTGAGATATCGATGGCGTCTCAGAAACATTGCAATAAACTATTGTACAGATGAATTTTGAATACCTACTCATTTCGCCACTACCCGATATGATTAAAATATAACCGATGATCACATACAGCGTTACATAGTAGATCAACGCTCGGAATGAAATTATTTTCCCCAGCGTCGCTGCCGTGTCCGCCTCGCTCGGTAGACGCGAAAAATTCATAGTAGCATGTAGCTCGATTGAACGCGATTCTCTCTAAGACAAAGTGTGTTATTTCTCGCGGGATCCGCCCGGGGGGGGGGGGGGGAGGTCCCGCGGGCCGGCGGGTGGGGGGCGGAGGGGGTAGTAATATTTTTACGAGCGCGTTTTATTGCCCGCGCGCGATAAATTTGTCATCGGCCGCTTCAGCCGCGCTGGCGTCCGCGCCGGGGCCGGGCCGGGGCCGGCTCCGGGGCCGGCTCCGGGTCGCCGGTCGCAGCAGCTACCAACGATGCATTCGATTTCATCACAAAAAGTTATAGCCCGACCGTAAAACATATTTACATATGTTCGTCCTACTCAGAAATGTATCGAGTGCATTCGTCGGCTCGCATGCGTTGGATCGCTAGCAGCTCCGGGGCTCCCGAAACGGGTAATCGGCGCTAGTTTGGAGCGATTCGGAAACGATCAAAACAATTGCGGTCGCAGTGCACGACAACGAAAGTATCAATCAAATCAATATTCGAAGTCAATGAAAATATATCGTAATCAGGAGCAAGTCGTGCAGGAGCTCACATTATATTCTGCTTCTCCTGATTTTTATTCCGTACAAAACGTAATTTAACTATTGCAATTGAACTCAGAGCTCTGTTTACTAAAATATGATGAATATTCACAATAATATGGATCTATTTGAAAGTAATGGTGAAAATCGCTTAGATAGTCGCGTAGACACGAGGAAGAAAGGTAAACTAATAAACTCCTAGTTTCCGATTTCGCAAAGTTAATACTTCCTCCCTGGAGCACGATATTCGTTTCAATAATTTGAAGTTAGTTTTAAGTGGGCCTATTCAAAATTTTAAAGCTTTCGTCAGAAAGACATTGATAAATGAGGCGTAGTCCTCAATACAAGATTATATTGCATATAATTAAATAAAAGTGTTGACATAGTGTTCGTTGATTTTTTTGCCAGGATTTATGTAAATTTAATTGTCCTTTACTGACGTACTCTGTAATCAATATTATGGCAAAGAGTACCTACTGAGTTTCCTTGCCGATTCTTCTCGGCAGAATCTACTTTCGGAACCGGTGGTAGCGTTACATTTAAATCGACACTAACGTAACGATTCAAATGTGCTGTTGTGAGTCAACTCGAGTGAAGAGTATTTTGATTTTATAATTTTCTCCTCAAAAGGCTAAGGCTGAGGCTAAGGATAGGCTATGTAGGATTTAGACAAGAAGACTCCCCAGAGCTGGCCACTAGCCGGCGGCCCGGTCTCAATACAGCACTCCGTGCGCTCCCCGCGCCGACGGCTGCCATTCGGGTCGACCTCGTACTGCCGCCTGTGGGGGTTTGCAGCCTTGGAGTGTCGCCCGATAGGTTCGGTCAGTGCTCACGCGGCGGGGCGGCGTGGGCGACGCTCCGATCTCCGGAGAGAACGTTACGAACGCAAAGCAGAAACAGGTCGAGGGAATTCCGATTGAGATAACGAGACGCGAAATGGTTCAGGAATATTTCATCGGCATGGTTTTTGTCGCGGACCGGTCGACGAGGTATCGTCTGAGTTACGTTCCGGTGCGACCGGTGCCGGTAATCAGGATTGACCGATCAGCTCTGACACGGCGTCCGCAAAAACGTCCGGCGGCGTCCCGCGGCGCGGCTCCAGTTAGCTATAAAAATTACATTTAATTCCTTCGTTTAAAGTATTAGCAATGGACGTCTGTCGTTATTAATATTCGACTTTTTGCACGTCGACTTGCCGCCGGGAAAAAGGTGGGATGAAGTGTAAGCCTGAGAGAGTATCGGGATTCGAGCTGCTAGCGGCGCCCGACCTTTTCACGAGACTTCAATTTGCTAATCCATTTAAATTTCGAAAACTCATGAATTTAGGAGTATACGAAAGGCATAGTGTATGATATATAGTTGACGTATTTCTCGAGTATAAAGCGGAGAGTATAGATACAGTTGTCAACAATATTAATTATTTTATAATTATTACCGACTTAACAGTGATTATTGTACGATGGTAATGTCGTTCCGTTCCGGTCTCTCTTGTGTTTATTATTACTAGTACTTAAAAATATCAATAAATAACAGGATGTTGAATACGAAGGCGTATCCACGCAGATAGTACGTTGCTACAACTATTTGCTCGACACTTCAGTCCATTATATACAAACGCCGCCGTGCACTTCCTACACGTAGCTATCCGGGCTCAATTTTTTTTGCTAGCGATGCTTGTGTTCATGCTGTTACTGATACTCCCTTACAGATAGTTTGTGTATTTTTTTTATGAAATAGATAGGTGGACATCAGATGGGCCACCTGATGGTAAGTGGTCACCACTCCCCATAGACAATGGCGTTGTAAGAAATTTTATTAATTCCATTCATCTCCAATGCGCCACTAATATTTGTGAACAAAGTTATTAAGTTCCTTGCGCCTGTAGTTACACTCGCTCACTCACCCTTTAAACCGGAACACAACAATATGCTGCTTGGCGGTAGAATATAATGTGATGAGCTGGTGGTAGCTTCCCAGACGGGCGCGTACAAAGTACTACCACCGAGTAGACGTTTATTCGCCGATATTATGACCGATTGATAGTATTGCCGATTCTTCTTGTCGGAATATACATTCCGAGCCGCTGGTAGCTCTACGTTCAATATACCTAATATTGTAAAATGAATGTTCGCACGGCGGCACACGAGTTTCGTAAGCAAACGACGAGTCGCGACCCGACCGCGGTACGCAGACGTCCTCTTCCAGCTGCCTCAGCGCGGTAGCCATGTAGGGGCCCGATATTAGATCGACCACATTTCGACATTTCTTTTGAGGAATTTTAATATAGAAGTGACCAGCACCTCGTGCAAACAACGATGAATTGACTTTGCTACCAAGCTACCACCGATTCTGAATGTAGATTCTGGAGGAATCGCCTAAAAACTCAGAAGCTCCCTGTGGAACGATCTTATCTTAGAAGACCCAGAAGATTAATTCTATTAACGAAAACTTGTTTAATTAACCAGCTCGAGTATGAAGCGATAAGGTCAAGCGATTTCCCTTTAATACCGCAATTTTCAAGCTTCTATCAAACGCTTCCCGTGCGACACAAGTGAATGCCTCAGATAAATCGCAGAGTAGAATAACGGTTTCGGTGCCAGGTGTGGAGCGACCCTCAGCCAAACCATATTGTTCACATGGGAAAATAGCATTTATACTGAAATGGCCATAAAGTTAAGCATCGAGACAGGCCTACAATTCCCATATTCTCTTTTATTTCCGGTTTTAAAGCTACTACATTTTAGTAAATCAGGAAATTAACTCGTTAGCCTAACCTTTTAAAAATTCAAGCTAAGTAGGAAGCGACACCATAAATTACAGCACTAATAAAAGCCACTGAAATACCTCATAAGTAATCAGGTTATTATTTTTGCAACATTGCATTTGGGAACATTGTTCTGTAATAAAAGTCGCATCTGATGGTGACGACTCCAGTCGCCAAGTTCTTTTACCAGGGACCGTATCACCACATCTTTCAAATGCGTTTGCAACTTCTGACTCACATATTATATATTTCCATTGTCTATGTTCAGTTAAATAGTCGAGGCTTGTTTATACTACATTACTCTTCAAAAGTCTAATTTTGAAATCAAATTAAAACCGTTATTCAAAATTGAAGGATTACACATAATCACTGCCATCGGTTTATTATATTTCTCAAAATTAATCCAAAATTAAGACATATAAAGTGTGTCTGGGTCGCGTGACAAATAGAATCAGTGTGAGAGATAAATCCAGAGAACTTTATATAAGTTCGTTTATTTGTATTATTATTTTATATTGTAATGATTTGTTTTTACCACAATGTCCGAGGTTAAGTTATAATTGGCATTTCATATATTTCACAATGACAAAATACTTAATCAGGTTCGTTGAAAGAATTTGTGTATTAAATTAGATAATTTAATGAGTAACCCAAAAGTTGTCAAAAACCTGTAAGTGTCGGACGAATAATCTTCTACATCTTCCAAAACTTCTCCTCAAAAATGAGAGGAAACCTTAGCCCAGCAGACAGCAGCGAGGCGTTTACAGAGTGTAAATTAAGTCACCACAAACAATAGCACATTTACTTCTAAATATCCATTTTATCCACAACCATTTCAAACAAATTCACTGGGAGGAGGGCGAGGTACGCAAACTATAGTATTGTTGCAATTCCGCCCGCGATACTCAGCGCGTTCGGCCTCAAGCCTCAATATCACCTCGAGATTTATAAACAATATCTTTACGCATTAATGAGCCCGGACAGCACTCGCTCTAACATTTATTGATAATATAAATTAAATTATCATTTACATTCAATATAATCGAGTGCAATTACATGAAGGGAGTTTATGCTAGTAAATTCGCAAATTGTCTTCTATATTAGAGTGGCGAGAAGTATTCCGTGTCAATTTTAAACTAAAACTAAAAGTATGTATGTCAAATATCAAAATATTATCGACGTTTTCATGTTCCCACTTTTTACTTCAGACAGACACGTATAGCATGATGTTGGTTTTTGTCGCTGTTCACAAATTTAATATGATTTTTTCTTGTAATTTTCTAACATATCTTCCGACAGGTGTGTGTAATCGGAAATGCCTCCTTGAATAAATATTATATACATATTTACTTTTAATTTAATAATAAAACTGTTTTAGTCGTTGGTTGGGTTGAGTCGTGGGTTCATTAATGATTCGTGAAAATAATGATTGGAAGTAAAATTTTAAAATGGATGATGGTAGTTAAATGGAATAGTGTGGAATCATCAATTAAGATGTATTGACGCAAAAATGTTTGCACCGTGTAGCTAGTATGTAGCTGAGCTATTTGCAAATCGCGTGGAATATTTAAATCTTAAGTTAGTTGATCTCTACTTCGTCTTCGACCGGAATATTTATAATCGTTGTTTATTATAATAAGTTGTTAATTCAAACGAAGAACTTGACATACATCTTGTCCGTTGAAGTATTTGATACGAATGAATGTCATTTTAAATTATTTTAATTGTTCTATTTATTCGGAGACGATATTTTTGCTTTTTTATTCAAAATCATAAATTTGAATCGATCCCTCGATTGGTTATTCAGATGGACAGTTCTTATCGATGTATTTTTTTATTTTTAAAATGGATTTTTAAATTAAAGTCAAATTAATGTTTAAAAAACACTCGATTGCCACCGGTTCGAAAAGAAGTAATTCAGACCTGAAGAGAACCGGCCAAAGAAACACATAGAAGTTTTTGAAGGCGATGGTTTAGGGAGCGGTTCTGTCACAAATAAAATTATTTTTATTTTACAAATACAGGCGCTTTAGGATCTACGAGCACTACTAGCATTTATTACAAGAAGGCTAGTGGAGAGGCAACAGGCTAACGATAATAATCGTTTGCACAGAAACGATCGAGTCCAGCAGTCGTAAAGACACACTTTTTTGTGACATAGATGTTGGTACGTGGTCATCACGGCATATAGAAAATGGTGCTCTAAGAAATATCAACCATTCCTTACGTCACCAATGCGCCACCAACCCTAGGAACTCAATTGATATGTCCCTTGGGCCTGTAGTTGCACTGGCTCTTCAAACCGGAACATAACAATAATGAGTACTGCTGTTTGGTGGTACAATATCTGATGAATGAAATGTTCACGAGTTTTAGCATATGGCGCGGTATCGAGTTTCGAAGGTCGGGAGTCAAATAAAAGATTCGATTTAGTGTACAAAGGTGTATCCGCTGCGCCCGTCGACGATTTTCGTGCAAAGAGCTACGTCTGACGAGCGAACGCAGCGAGCGAGTCAGGCCGTCAGTGCAGTGGGCGGTTAGTGGAACGGATACACACTCGTATGAAAATGATTCGCACCGATAGCATAAAATATACAAATAAATACACTTTCCAAGGTGTTTGTTTACGATAACTTTCACGTATCGCTTGCTTATCGAAAAGTAAACTTAACTATCTCAGACGCTAACGCCTCGATCGATCGGCTTTAACCGACTTGAAAAAAGATAAATATATTTACATGAATATTCAAACGTTTTAATTCTAATGGTTCTTTAGTTTCTTCGTATATTTGCTGAATCGAGCAGCTAATCAAGTTGCTGATTCAAATGAGCAGTCACTATTGAAGTATGATATGCTTTATCTTGTCCTACAATTCGTTTCGCCTCGGTCTTAAAAACATCCACAGAATATCTACATGTGTCGGCTGAAATTTTGGCATGCGAGTATCCAAACTGGCATACAAAAAATCTGACAAAGTCCTATTCTCTAAAGAAGAGGAGTTACTAAACAGAGATACGTGTCGGGTTGTTCGTCACTTGCCACGTGAATAGGATTGGCACCGTAGAGTTCAGATGAAATATCGTAATATAATTGTCAAGTAAAGCTAGCGCTGTCATTTAATCATTGACTTCCATATTGCCGGTTCAGCGCGGAGGTTTCAGAAAGAGAAGCCTTCGAATTCGTAGTGATTTCACTGTAACATTTATTTCTCGAAAACCCAAGTATCGTTGAGCCACGATTCGCGGTCATCGGATGTAGACACATTCATAGCACATAGTAGATACAAAGTTCCGTCAGTACTATCATTCGGCTTGCAATGTTCCCAAGAGGTGAGAATCATTATTCATTGCCGTTACTTTTGAGGAACGCTGATCGTTCAAAACTTTATTATCGAAACACGAGGGACTGGTCGTCCACAGACAAGAAATAAACTAATGTACTCTAGTGCAAATAAGTATTATAGAGTGCTCGAAATGAAAAGATTAAAATATGTAAATGAGCTGGTATAATATGTATTTATGACGATGAATATCAAACGACACACGAGACGCGAGCGAGCAGCCGGTTAACGTGATCACGAACATTGCTTTTTGCCCGCCATTGTTCTCCACACCCGACGATTCGGGAACAATGCGAGAAAAACTCGCTCAACATACATTTACATCGTATAATTTGATATAATACCTAATAAATAAGCTAAATTACTACATTCTATAAACGAGAATTTAAAACGGCCTGGAGTCGCATACGCGACCTATTATTTGAAGCTACTTTTTAAATTATCATGTATTATTCTATTAAGCTGAAGATTGAAATTCAAATGTAATTTTTACTAATAAATGAGGAGAAATGTTGAGAAATACATATAAATATATATATATAAATAAATATATATATATGGGTAGAATTTCAACCGCACGACGCGATACTCGGTGATAACAAATCATTATTTACATACGCATATTCCTTTCTGTTATAGAATATCTTCTAAAAAATCTCCCCGAGAGACGCAATCCGAGTCCAAAACTCGTGCGCCGTCAAAAATTAGTAGGCACTCGAGACGGTGCAACGATACGTTCACGATTAATATAAAAATACAGTTAATTTGATAAAATAATGTTAGGCAGCGGTACAAATATTAGCGAAACGATAATGGCTCATGAGTCAGTCACAGCGGACGGAGGGCTCCCGCGAGTCGTGTGTGCTTTTCCTAATTTCCCGCGCCGCCGCCGCCGCCGCCGCCGCGCCGACATGGACCTCAGCCAGGTGAGTGCCGCTGCCTGCAGCTGCAGGGGAGCTCCGTGGGAGACTCCCGCGTAGTGCTCGGGGCCGCGGTGGTGGAACGGATCGTGTCTTCCGAGACATCGTTGACGTAGTCGGTATAAATATTATTATAATCTGTTCGTTGAGTAATCCCTGAGTCACGTTTCTCCGGAAAACTTATGAATATTTATTAAATGAAATCGTTGATAACGCTTCGGGCGCGCCTCGTCGATTGATAGATAGTTTGTTTTCATCAGAAATACTTTTTACTTCCATGTAGCCGCCTGAATAAAAATTATAAACGGTCGCATTCATTCATGACATAAATATGTTTTGAACGATCGTTCGGCAGTTATTTATGCAACTGGGTAGGCTCACAGGCGCGTACTGTTTATGCGAGATAAAGAAACGATATATGGGTATGTGAGTCTGTTCAGTGCTTGACTGTTACGTCTAAGAATATGAGGATTCCATTCAAACTTAAAGAACAGAAGAAGAAAATTTGAGATAATTGCGTCTGCGGTTCAATTAGACAATTGTATGTATGCCCATTTTTTTCTTTTACCTTCAATTACGGTAAATATAACGTTAGTCAAACTTGTATATATGTATTATTACAAAAAATATATAAAACTTAAAAACTACACGCATTAATGGTAATCTAAATAAGTAGGTACGTGTGACAACAATGTAGATAATTTAATGATATAACAAAAAAATCAAATATATTAGCATACGTATGTGATAATAGTATTATGTCTCCCTGCAATTTGCTTTGGAGTTACGCTACACATATTGAAAATATTCAACGAAAAAATGAGCTGTCCCGTTTTACACTGAAAGGGCATAGTCACCATAAAAACACTTAGTATCTAATAGTATTCCGCAATTAGTTTTAACTTGGCTTTTTAATTAAGTTTTAGTACAAAAAGAATGTTAAATAAAGCACTCAATACAAAATTATATAAAAGTGTGACTTTCAAAAAAAAATTAAAAATATCCTAACAGGACATATTTGATTTTAATTGGACTTGATCGACATAAACTCTAAAATAAAATAAGAATCTTGTTTCCGAATCTAGAATCCAAAGAATATTTTGGTATAGATTTTCATTTAACACATGTACCAACTTATTATATAATAAAAATAAATAGTTATTGAAAATTTATTTATTGTACACAAACAATCATATGAGGAATACACTTAACTAAATAAAAACAAGAAAAAATGCACACAGGCGGTAAGAGATATCGATGTAACAAGTACACAAAAATATGTAAAAACTAAAACGAAACTATGTGCGCCAAAAAGATGGCACACATATTTAATTTTGATCGAAGTGGGGCTGCCGAGGCGCTGTGCTCATTAAAAATGCTACTCAAACGAGTCACTGAACGGATGAACTTAGACCTAAGTTACTTATTCCCTTACCCAAAGCGGAAATTTAAAAATTAAAGACTAGAATAGTAAATTACTTGCCAACAGCGAAAACAAGACGATAAAGAAAAACACTCCCGATTTTTTTCAATTCTTAAACAATTCAATGCATTCCGTATATTCACATTACGCGTACTAACGATATAATATGCACCTTTGTTTATATCATTTCGAAATTTATGCTTAACTAATTTTAATATTGAATAATAAAGTAATTAATTTATAACGAGGGCCCGAGAGTTTTTTATTAGAGTTGTCATGTTTTACAAGGGCGAGCGAATGAGGCGCGGAACGTCTATGCTGATGTTCTGCAGAGGCCGCCACACTTGCTGCACATTTGTCTTGAAAATACTTTAGTTGATTCTTTCACTTTATCTGGTGTAATAATGAATATATATATATTGGCCGATATGCTTTACGATCACTATAAAATTATAGTAATCGCAATAAGTTGCAAATAATATTAATTAATTACAAACATTAACCTTGAATTGTCTCAATGCCCTTGAATGACACGCTCAGTTATACATAAGTTATATATCTTCACTCAAACTTATGATTTGACTCTATACTCTACGTAGAAGTCTGGGGTTGCGCTCCAAAAATTAGTCTTAAGCCTCTCCCAACAGCACAGAACAAAAAAGGTACCAACATTTTTGTAAGGGAAAATGTATATGATTCTGTATTAAATATTATTATGTATTTCAAACTCAAATTTAATGTTCTTAAAATTTAAATTTATACTATCTTTCGTTTTTTTTTTTTGGTCATTGAGGACACGTACTGTCACAGATTTTACCACTGAAACCAACTTTGTATAAGTTATGTGTATTGCTCATTGTAAAGTGAACTGTAAGGTTCTTTTTGAGTAATAAAGATCATTAACCTGAAGAAGGTGCAATTATTTTTGAAGATATTAATGTAGATGGTCAACAGGTGACACTTTCGTTTCAAAGCACTCTTTGTTCAAAGCTCTGTCAGAAATATAAACTATTCCATACCGTCAACGCAACCAACTCTTTGCCTTTTCGGCACTAGACTCTTTATATCGAAACACGGTTTTGTGATGGGTCGAGATGGCTCAGGCGAGTAGGCGACTACCGACCACTTTTGATGTGGATGCAAGTCGAAACCAACTTATTTTGGTTTGAGGTGTGAGTGCAATTATTAATCAATGTTTAAACTTTAGCTTTTGTTTTAATCTGTGGCATATCTAACGAGTACTATCGAGTACCGGCAGCAATTGATGATTGACGAGATGAGAACTGGTCAGTTCGTATAGAATCGGCGGCCGTGCCCCCCGGGCCACTCGGAAGGTTGGTGAGCGAAGTCAAAGTCTGAGGCGACAAGTCGGTCTCGAGCCCGCGCTCGCGGCGCCCTACTTACCGACGGACACCTGACTTTATCGACTTGTTTGTGTAGCCGATAATAATGTATTAACATCGTCGCATCACAATTTCCATAGAATATTTTTTTGCGATATGCGAAAGTGTTATTTGCTCAAGATATCAGGTCGCATATCGCCTCGGCGGCTAAGGCGTCTATATGGGTCAATCGCTTGTGAAAAATATTTTTAATTTATCACTTAAATGTCTGCGATTAAAATAGTGAGTATCAAAAAATATTTAACGCGCATCTGTATAAAGAATGTGCTTCTGTAGGTGTGTAAGAACACCGAAACGGTAGCACCGATCATTTCATCCGGATGAATGCGGGACGGGCTAGGTGGGGTATTTTTTTTAAGTAATAGTGCCGATTACGAATATATTACAAATTAATTTCTTGTCCCTTTTCCATCCCGACGTGCCACGTGAGGCGCCGTCGAGACGACAGAGAACGCGACTTTCTTCAGTTACACAATCAAAATATAGTTCGCGTTAGTCACTGAGTACGCTTATCATTGAAAGTAAGTTTTGTTTATTCAAATTCGTGTGATTTGTCGCGATAAGCGGCGGGCGCGGCCGCGCGGCCCTTATCTCATTCTCCGCATATCTAAAACTCAAAGATGAAAATGTGTGATTTTCTTCAAAAATGCTAATTTACTGATGTACATTCATGAGCGAACCACACTGTGTCTATGAGAACAAACTGCTATAAAAATATAATACTCGACCAGATACAATTGGACATCCCCTTAATATATGTAAAAATATTTTTGCGACTCAAAATTAAGAGTCAAAAGCGATTAGGAAATGTACGCACAACGACTCCTTTCCAAATGATAGGGATGTATATTCAAATAAACATTTCATCCTAACGCGACACCTGGTACGTCATCGGTCACGGGCGACACGTCGACGTGGCCGAGCTCCTGTCGTAATCGCTTAATTATATTAAAAACCGACACTTTAATTCCATCATTAATTAACATGAATACACGTGATATCTTGTGAATTATCGATTTCACTTCAACAAATAGAGATAGTCTCGTTATCGAGCCGAGGCGATGCATACATTACGGACGATGGGTATTTTACTTTTGTTAATCTCTATTTTTAAACGCTTTATCATGTATAGTTATTGATTTATTATTAATCATTGGGCATTCTCGTGTGCGCCAGCTGTTGGTGTAACGTTATATATATGTATGATGAAACCAAGGCGCACAGGGACGCGCTACACAATATCATTATGATTCAGCTGATCCATTCGCTAATCTGTCGTCTAAGACCAATATTGTATCATATTTTTCTATATAAAAATATTATATGGAAATTTAAATATAGTAATCATAATCTAAACTCTTGAAATTAGCATATCATTACAACACATCAGTACAGAGTGCGTCAGCTATTAAATAAAAACAAATGGAATATATAATACTCTGTACAAAAAGCATTTAGCGGTCGCCAACGTTATCTTTCAGTGTGCGCCAGCACTTACAGTCAGCACTTTAAATCGCTGTAAAGTCGCTCGTGACGCGCTATCGCTCTCCGATCTGACGTGTGGCTATTTGCATTCGCATGCAGGTAAGTTGTACAAATTGCGAGGGGAGATCGATTACCAACCCCATACCGCAAGTTTAACGCACGATTACCCTTACATACTAATTAGTTCCGGGCCGGAGCTGACTTTAGTATATCATAGTTTAAAGGGTTCGATGTTACTTGATTTTAACGTGCTTTAACAAAAACCTATAAGGCACATAAAAGCGAAGTCGAGGTGATCCTTGTTAAAATGTATTTGATAACTTTGTCCAAACAGATTAACAAATATTATTTATTGCTTTTATTAAACCAAGTAAGTATTCAAACTTGTATTCTGTAAACGATCGAGATGTAGAGTTTTTATATATACAAAATTTTGAATAATATGTTAAATCGTAAATCGTTAAATAAGTAATGAAGGAAAAATATGGCCGTCTTTTTTATTTTTATTTACGATATCAAGTGAAGGGAGAATTTAGAACAAGATGAATGTAGGTCCGAGCGTGCCATATACGACGCGGGGCTTCGGCTACAGGTATCCGCGTCGTAGAATGTATAAGTCGGAGCTGGCAGAGTTATAGCGCCGACTCGTATTTAAGCTAGTTCCATTGAAGTGTAAGTCGTGTCAATATTTAGCCGCCGCTGTATATGGTATCGTCGGCGCCTGCGCTTTCCTGCGCCACTGTTACGGGAAAGAAAGGGCCGCTCATTATTCCCGCGTCTCGAGATTTGTCGATAGAGAACTCGTCGCATGACTCAAACTCGCAACGCGACCGGTGACCATTTAGTTCTTGTCATAGATCTCAAAACTAGTCAGTTTAGACCCAGTGAGAGGGGAGGGTGGGCGTGTCGCGGGGAGGGCGCGTACGCAGCGCACTTGCTATTAGCGGCTCGCGACTTCCTAGTTCGAAATGCTCGACAACGATTGGTCGCATCTTGCGCTCCTCGCATAGACCGGCGTCCGCGCGACGTTTTCATCAGCGACGAGGTTATTGAATGCAAATTATATTGTCTTGCTCGATGTCTCCCGTCGAACGGGTCCGCTATCTCCTCGCTCGCGATCATTATCATTATTATTCATAAAGCGATTTAACTACTGGAACAATTACAGTTTACCGTATATGGCAATGACACACCTACTTGTTTTTAAAATAATGTAATATTATTTAACACGAGATGAACACGAAATGATATTTATTATTTGTGAGTCGCGTCTGGTGTTAGATTTTCATCTGAAATGTTCTGCTGATAAAGGAAGGAACACACCTACCCCCTGCAATCACATTACTTTTAAACCGTGACATCCGATGAAGCAAGTTTTTGATTGCCAGGTACCTCTATCAACATAGAAAAGTCCCTAATATTTGTTTGTATACAAAAGAAAATAATGAAAGAAAAACAAGGATATGATTGGTTATATTGTAAATATTTTGAATATTATCTATTGAAAAAAAAATCTTGAAATGCTTCAAAATAGAAAGAATATGTAGAAAATATTTTATTTTAAAATTGATTACGTAAATTTTTCTGGTGTTTGAAGATATTTCCCACCTTGCTACTACAGTAAAAGATCGGTCAGTAATAAAAAGAGAATCGTTTAGTCACCTTATTGCAAATCTATTTCCTACCCAAACACGACATAAACACACGAAATAAAGGATTACTTGTAGGCTGTAGGTACTAGAATATACTATAACTGTGTCTAACTAACACGAATAAAAACAAATCGCAATTCAATATAGATTACATACAAGTTTACCGAAAATCTAAACTTATTGAAACTCTAGGACGGAATAGAACCTAGTGTAACCTATTGAAAAACCGACGAACTAAACTTAAGAGTGTGTTGCAACAGGTACCTACTTTACCAATATCAAACATCTACTTAATAAAATTTTAAATTGACTGACTGACATACAACGCACAGCATAATCTGCTGGGTTTGACAGGATGAAATAACTGAGTACCTAAGGGGTTTTCAAAACTTATTTCGTACGTGGTTAAAAACGGAATGGAATTTCTGGTGATGGAAACATGGAAATCGATATATATTCTTATGTTAAGGAGCATTATATATATAATAGACGGACATTAAAGAGTATTTTGAAAATTCGTGAAATTTTGAAAAGTATTTTTGACAATTTGTTATTTTTGAAATTCTGAATATGGTCCCCGTGACGGTCTAAATTGGTAGCGGTTGCACGCGAAAACGATCCCGTGGCGCCCGCCGACGAGAAGGAGAGGGTACCGCTGGTCTTTTAGTGGGTATTTCGGTGTCCTGGCCACCAGCGAGTCCCACATACCCCCCATTTCCACGTGGGGGAAACGCGTAAAGCGGTTTTCCAGTGAGAACAATAAAATGGTGTCGTAGGTTACTAAAATACGTAAGTGAGTTTGGTGGGTTTCTGTATAACGTTTCCGATGAGAAATCGCATCGGGTTACGAAAATACAACTAGTTTTAAATTTTGAAAGCAGACCGCAGCAAACAAATAAGTAAAAAATAGTATACCTAGGTATAACAAATATATATAAGTAGTAACAATCAAGACCTACGACATGTAGATAGTCTGACATTTCATTAGCAACCTGTAAATTTCCCACTGCTGGGCTAAGTCCTACTCTCCCTTTTGAGGAGAAGATTTGGAGCATATTCCACCAAGCTGCTCCAATGCGGGTTGGTGGAATACTCATGTGGCAGATCTTCGTTGAAATTAGACATATGCAGGTTTATTCACGATGTTTTCTTTCACCGCCGAGCATGAGACGAATTATAAACACAAATTAAGCACATGAAATTCAGTGGTGCTTGCCTGGGTTTGAACCCGAAATCATCGGTTAAGATGCACGCGTTCTAACCACTGGGCCATCTCGGCTCTGAGATAAGTGTAAAACCACAATATTTATATATGCGTCGAATCACATTTCGTACCTTTAGTAAATCCTTAACAGTAGATAACTGTTCGTTTCATTGTCATTCTTTAATTGCAATCATTTCGTTAATAGTAGTAGTAATAGTGGGGCAATGTATACGCTTCTACAACAGGATCCCAGAAAGCCTTCAAAAGGCTTCTGTTGCCAAATTTAAAGAAATTGTTAAGGAACGCTTGTGTGCGAAAGGCTACTATACAAGTAGTGAGTTTATGTTTCATAGCACACCTTGGGAATGAAACGATCGCCTCCGGCTGTTTCTATTCATATACAATTATGTATCTAATTAATTTGACAAAAAAAAGACCCGCTGAGTTTCTTTCGCGACACTCTTCTCAGGTCAGGGTGTTTCCTTTTCCGAACCGGTGGAAGTGTTTAATTTGACCATCAATAAGTAAGTGTAATGCTTCTATATTGAATAAAGGAATTTGAGTTTAAATAAACAAAAATACCTAAACAGGATTTCATTAAAAAGGATTAATATGTTTCCTGCCATAAAAGCAGGACATAAATATATTAGCTTAAATAAAAATTTTATTATTTAAGAAAAAAATAACCCAATCTTACGTTTTAATATTTCTAATATAATTCGGTTTCGCGTACGCTCAGTCAAAATCTAAATAAGTTTCATACAGAGACACTTACAAGCACCTATCTAACTATTATCAATCGTCAATTAAAAATACTACGTGTACATCAGTCCGAAGTGTATTTTATGATTATATATCATATTGGCGGATGGTCCCATTTGACTGTGACCATCCGATGGGAAGGGCTCACCACCGTTAATAGACATTGGTGCTGTCAATGCGTCGACAAGCTTAAGAAATAAGATGTGTGAATTAGTATATAGTTACGATGTAGAAAATGAGCCGAGGTGGCCCAGTGGTTAGAACGCGTGCATCTTAACCGATGATTTCGGGTTCAAACCCAGGCAGGCACCACTGAAATTTCATGTGCTTAATTTGTGTTTATAATTCATCTCGTGCTCGGCGGTGAAGGAAAACATCGTGAGGAAACCTGCATGTGTCTAATTTCAACGAAATTCTGCCACATGTGTATTCCGCCAACCCGCATTGGAGCAGCGTGGTGGAATATGCTCCATCCTTCTCCTCAAAGGGAGAGGAGGCCTTTATCCCAGCAGTGGGACATTTACGGGCTGCTAATGCTAATGCTACGCCTGTAGTTACACTAGCTCACTCACTTAAAGGGTGAGTAAACCGGAACACATCAACACTAAGTATTGCTGGGTGGCGGTAGAATATCTGATGAGTGGGTGGTGTCTTACAAAAGGCCCTACCACCAAGTAAATGTGTAGACTTTATCTAAATAATTACCGTAAGTAGGGTACATAGTTCGGTTATCAGTAAGATTCTTTGTCAGGTTGTCACGAATCATTCAACTCAAACATCTCGTGTGTACGAATGAAAATTACAATGTGTCTAGTGAAAAGTTCGCTCCCATCAGACGCGGGAACAGAGCGAGCGAGCGAGTGGCGGCGCATCTGTCGCGATGTTATCACTCCATTGATATTTTGTGTAATTATTTATCAATTGATACTAATGTCCCCCATCCCCAGTCAATACCTGACATCGCTCGTTCCCTTCTATTCATTCAGTTTAAATTTATTGTTTGTTTGTTGATAGTTAATTCTTGAATATTGACTTTTATTTAAAATTAACTTTTATCTTGTTTCGTTACTTTATTAGCTTTAACTGATAGTAATTGGTTCGTTGATCGGTTTGAGTATAACGAACATTCTTCTCGAATTTTATTCATCAACGCACAAATACAGTCATAACTAAGTGTATCGATTACAGGAAACAGTCAAAATAGATATTATTATATTACTAGCAACCCGGCCCGCCTTCGCACGGGTGTAAATCAGTAATCAAGAAAATGAGACGTGCGCTTTGCAAGACAATATTTACGAGGCAAATTATTTTTTTATATTTACCGATAAGTTTGTACTAGTAAGTCATAAATGAGAATTATTTGTAATATGAAAAATTGTGTGAGTCAAAATTTTATCGTGGGACGTATATCAAAACTTGCACACGACATAGATTTTTTTGTTCTTTCGTGTCGTTGAGTATGGAACGACTTATTTGCATGCACGTAAATTGGAATCGGTGATCTATTCTAAGTATGCATTCGAATAGTAAAGAGTAAAAGATCTGTACGAGTAATTTTAATAAAAATGCTTTGGAAACTAACCTAATTATTTAAATAATGACTTATATTTTTTTATTAATCTAATATTTTTTGATAAAAATATTACTTAATAGGTAAGATACATACACATACTATTGTGAATATATTCGCTGGCTTAATTACAATTTATCATAATATAAGATTGATTCATCTTCTGCATTCTCATAGCGTAACAAACAATGGTAGTAGTGATTAGCTGTAGAGCTGATCGTGCCCTGGAAGTCTTCGGGCGGGCAGGCGTATTAATAATCCGCAGTAAGCGGACCACCGCCGAAGTCCGCGCTCCGAGTGACATGAGACGGGCCGGTAATTGCAGGCGCATGCTAATAAAGCTGTCCGCGCGAGTTATTACCGAGCGCCGCGCCGGCCCGCTGGCAGCCGGCAGCCGCCCTCTGGAACCCGCTGCGAGATTATTGCTCGTCATTAAGACTTGTTCATTACAATACTTTTCGCGAAATCACTAATCGAATCGATCGACTTAAAAAAAGCTATTTGTAAAAATAAACTGCGCGCTCGTAATAAGTTGCATTTACAGTACCGTTTAGTTGGCAATTGATTTATTTAATGATGTAAATGAGATTGCAACTATGTGATAACCTTTTCATATGTGGACATTTTATTTGTAAGTGTTCCGTTCAAATGTTATTTTGTACTATCTATCATTTGTTTATAACGCTCGGTATTCGAAAGGTCAGACGGTCGAGGCGATATTACGATTTGTCAGAACTGAAATTTAGCCTCGACGTAAAGGTGTTAAATGTCGGCAATGAACGCACTAATGAATGGGTTCATTCAAAAGTCGCGTGCGCTCGGGCCTCGGCACCGCACTCCACCTTCTGAAAGAGAACCAGTTTTGACTTGTGAAGTGAAAATGTTTTGACATCTTAAAAATTTGTACAGAATGAAATATTCAGTTTTTTTAATGAAAAAACCTAAGTGGAATATTGTGCAGATAAATTGCAACCATTGAAATGTGTATGTGATTAGAGCAATCTAATATAATTTTAACTCGTGTGCTTAGTCATTTGAAAGTATAATTCTCAAAGACATTTCGGTATATATTTATCGATCTGTAAAGCACGTAAGAAGTTAATACATTGACCGTTTACATTAATTACTAATTATTTTATATTAGACTAGCATTTGTATTCAGTTCGCGTTTGTTAAATTCCTATGATGTTGAAATTAAGCAGTTAAGGCCAAACGTCCACTGAAAGTAGATTGCTTTTCTTATTCACTATTTTTAAGCTCCTATATTGTTTTGGATTCTATCACAGTTCACATCGATTTGGAGAGATATACATATGTCGTGGCGAGATAATTTTGGACCCGCACGCTAGTGGGTCTGTTGGCTGAGTGAAGTCTTATCATTATTTAAATCGAGATGTGTTAAATAGAATTATATGTTGAAATAAAACTAGTTTTTTAACGGATTTAATCGCGTATATTAATTATTTTATTTTAACATCCCGACGTTTCGAGCACTTTGCAGTGTTCGTGGTCACGTGACACGGTCACGTGACCACGAACACTGCAAAGTGTTTTATTTCAATGTGTAATAATCGCGAAAATCTAAGACAACATTAGAATTATATGTGTATGCTTGTGTGAATGTTCAGGACTACTGGTTAAATTATTAGTGCCGTTGTGTGTTGGACTTAAAAATAAAATTGCGTGGTTGCGAAATTTTTATTATGTATTATACATGTATTCACATACGAAGGCGACCTCTCCACGTTCAATTATCGGATTTTTTAATAAAAAACTAATCAAACATTATTTAAATTGTATTTTTTCAGCTTGTACTCTTAGTAGTCTCACGCACACTGAGACATCTTGTAAACACGAGTATCACTCACTCATGCACACCGATAATAATTTAATGTTGCGCCTTCGTGAGTATTATTAAATATAGTATAGATCTTGAATAGATATACTATACTATATTTTATGGTAGTGTTAGGCTACTCGGTGGTAACGATTTGTGCTAGTTCGCCTGGGTAGGCACCGCTGATTTATCAGACAATATACTACCAAACAGCAATACTTGGTATTGCTGTGTTCAGGTTTGAAGAATGAGTTAGCCAGTGTAACTAAAGGTACAAGGGACAATATCTAAGGTTAGTTGATTGGTAAACTGGAGAAGTAATGTAAAAGTAAGTAAGTAACAGTTTAATATTACTCACTCGACATTAGGGGGTCACCCGCCTTAATATTTTCAATAAAAAAGACGGGCGTGGAAGTTAGTGAATATGCTGTACTCGTATCGCTACGTGGAAAGTATTACGTAGTACTTAGAAGTTATGCAGCTGTAGTATGTGGACAAGATATTATCGTTAACATAAAGACAATTCAACACGACGGCAACACCCATCAAGTCAAGTTAAAAGTGAGTGTGTATTTGTATATACGAGTGCTTTACTTACGTAATTACGAGACAGCGGAGTCGGGCACTGCGGAATTGAAACAGATCGCGCTCGCCTTCTCGGCGCGCTCGGTGGACGGCCAGCTCAACGTTCAGTTCTGTGGGTGGGAGAGTTTCCCGGGCGCCGGTATTCGCAATTAATGCAAAGATGCTCCTGTGTGCTTGCGCCGGCATATCTGCTTTTTTGCGAACGGCTCTCCGACCGCCACCTACCGCGCCCGGTGTCGTCTGCCGGTAAAAACTGTTATTAGTATGTATATTGCACGTTCATTAATATGTTTCTTCGACGAGTCGCTGAAGAATGTGATTTATGAAAGCAATCTTCGTATTGGAATTTTTTGAAAACACCGACAAACATCAGTACAGACGATAAATAACCCTCTCATTTTCCTTTCTTAAAGAATATTTCGCTCATAGTATTTATATGTCAGTAGCTATAATAGTTATATAAAAAAAAACATGTTAAGCGGAAAAAAAAGATTTCATTCATTGTTTCAAATGGTACGTATGTTGCGGTGCTGCGACTGAAACCATTTTACTTTGACCTTTTTAGAAATAGGTGTTTTATATGACAAAAAGGAAAGAGGGGCTAAATTTCTGGAGTACAAATGTAAAGTATGTCGAGCTGCGAATTAGCGACGTCAGCCGGGCGGCGGCGGCGGTCGCGGCGCTCGCACCCGCGGCCACCCGGCGCGCCGGCTACCGGGAAGCCGGCGCCCACACGCCCGCCCGCTCCGCGCGTATTTTGCGAGTTTCCATCGGCGAGCGAAGCTAGGACCACCGCTGATACACCCGCTTCGACATTCTACCGCTTGGCGATTTCTCCTCATGTCGCTGCTGTCCGACGAATGCCTCAGAATGTTCTAATGCCGATGCTTCGCGTGAGGCAGCCTCCGTGAGATCGAATGAGTGTATCGTAACCTATGTTAGGTTTGAGTGACTTACCTACCTGCTGTTCGTTGAATTGTGATTCGAACGTAGTTTTTTATTGAAATCGATATAATTTGGTTCGCGATCGATGTTTTGATTAACGTCGGCTGCGCGATTATATGTGATGGTTACAGACGTAGTAACAGAGTATTCGTACAGCGAGCGCGCGAGTGTTGAGCTTTCGTTTACAGGAAGTAGCGTCGCGGCTCACTAAAATTATAACGTCGGAATTTGATTTTCACTGACGATTTTAGTTCAAGTGCAGTCGCATGTCTCTATTAGTCTGTATTAGTAGTTAGTGTAATGATTTTAAATACCAATTACGAATTAATAAAACTCGACGTTCTCATTAGTGAATATTTTCAGAAAGAATATGTAATGTCATAGCTCGTAGAACTTACACAAGTATTTTTAAATAAATCTAAGTTTATGAGTTGTTTATTAAAATACTTGGAATATGAGATATAATTGGCGATCACGTTGATTCGTGTCCTCATTAGCGGCCTCAACTAATATTTATATTTGTCTTTCACGTGTGTGAGTGAGCGTGCTGCAAGCGATCTGATTGGTCGAGTATTTCTTTATTAGCACTTAGAGTGATCCTGAAGAATGCGAATTGAGACAAATTTAACGTTGAGGCCACCATCGTCTATAAATCGAATCGTCTATCCATTTACAATATTATGGTTCTTGAAATGTTTTAAAGTAGTGTTTGAAAATCATAAGTCATCTCTTTTACACACACACATAAAGATGTGCGGATAGTGCGGTTCATCTCGATCCCGTATTATGATTAACCAATCAAATAATGCTATTAATCGTAGCCAACGCTGTGATCGCTGTGATCGCAGCGATCGCCGGTGATTGCGGCTATTACCTAGGTATTGTTTGCGCTCCCTGGGCGCAGGCGCTCGGAAGTGAATGCCCTAATCACAGGGTAGGAACTATCATTACCTTTCTCCAAATATTGATAGAAAGGTTTGGAAAGGAGGATGCGTCCGCTACTATCGAATGCTGTTTGGAGTGCAACCGTTGTAAATAAATAGGACAGTTATTAATAAAAAATTAAGAATCGGTTACGTAATACATGTACAACACTGAAAGTATGCCTTCGTGAGTATACTTGAAATTTCCGAGAAAGAGTAATAAATAATTGTATATTTAAACTAGCTTATTGTAAAAAACGGTAACATTAATTCAGTTACACTAAAAAACTGCAGACTCTCAATCCTTGGGTAGACCAATTTAATAAAATACATTCATAATTAATAAATAAAGTTGCCTTGCTGTTGTTTGTTGTTTTTGTTATTACATATACTAATGTAACGAATGTAAGCGTCAGAGACGAGATATACATATATTTAGATTTCCGTATATATTATATACTTAGATAACTACAGAGACACGACAATTAAGTTCATAATGTGATGATTAAGCCAATCTTTACCTCGATGTTATTTCTGCCTCTGATCCCGGGGACATGTGCTCATATAAAATTGGACCAATAGAATTGACTCAGAATTAAAAAGCCCCGTGCCTCGGAACGTAAAGGACGTAGAAGAACGAATACGTAAAGCTTGTTACCCGGTCACATTTTGGTCCGCTCAGATTCCCGTTCCATCGAACAGATAGTTAAATATTATTATAAAGTATTTAAGCTAAGTCGGGCCATTCATCACCGAGGTGATGGAGTTCTAATTAAGCTATCTACAATATATACATTCGTTTTTATGGGAAACTTTATGTGTTAGCTGTTTATTTTATTTAGACCACCTTAAACGACTCATCTAGTAATATAGAAATGATACGTAACGTAAAATAATTATCTATTCGCTGACCCGCTCCGATCTCCGAAGCTCCGATCTCGATCGGTCAACGGTATTGGCATGAAGAGCAATTTCCATAGCGCTGCGGCAGGTGCTTTATTGTTATTAAACTAAATCCAATCAACTGCGCCCGCGCACCGGCGCTTCATAGAGATGGGTCTGAGGTTTATCGATAACTTACAGTACCTACATTCGTTATTTTATTTAAATATCGGTTATAATAATAAAAGAGTATTTATTCGTTTTCATACGGTAATGCCGTTTCAAATAGTGTATATATTACGTATCCTTATACGTAATAGCACTCAGGTGTTTTAAGACATCATTAATATTTCTTGTCGTGTTGTAAACAGGTAGCAAACATTTCACCATTTGTGTGGCGCTTAAAAGCTCTTTTAAGTTAACGGACATTGACAGTTTTTATAACATATTATGAGATTGTCTCATATCTATAGTGGGTATATGTAATGTAATTGGTTTGAAGCAAATATCTTCATAATAAATAGTGTTTGAATCAATTTGTTAACATCACTCGAGTGTCTCGTGAAGACGCGCGAGCGGGCGATCTTTTTAATAGTGGAGCGACCTGCGCTTGCGCCTGAGCCGCGTGATTGCGTAATTACTACTGCAAGCGCTGCCTTTACATATATCGCTAGATTTATCATTTGTTTTTTTTGATGTTATGTTGCTGGTTTACTGTCACCAAATGCATTTAAAAATATTTAAATGGTATTGTTTCGTGTTATGGATGGTAACTATTTTTATATTGAGCATTAGGTATAAGGTTAGAAATTTTTAAAAAGCAGTAGATGTAGAATTGCTTTATTTACAAATCAGTAATTGTACTTCAAGTTAATCGTCTTTTATCGTATGCCTTATAATGGGCTTTGATCTATAAGTACGTTGCAATATTACAAAGTATCATTAAAAAACTCGAACGATCGACCTTACGCTACGAAGCTCATTATTTTGCTTTGGATAGCTATTATGAAGCACAATTTGGGCGACAGTGCGGTTGTTAGCGTATTATTACGCAGGCAGTAATGCGCGTACGCAAATCACCGCGCCCGCCGGATAAAAATAATTGCACCCGCGACTCCGCCGCCGCTATTATCTCAAACTATACACAATTACCGATCTTCGCCTTTATCCCGAAGCCTACTCTATGAGAATTAATATGATGGTAATGCACTCGTCTGAGTACATTGAAGAATTTCTATTAATGACTATCAGTTCGGTTCGTGAGCGCGCACTCTTGTAACACGTGCTCGCATTCGAAGTTTCGTCGCAGTGCGAGGACGTTATCCATCAAGTTCATTATAATATTAATCAATACTTTCACATGGAGGCCGGGATGAAATCGATGCAGAACAAGCTTTAATATTAGCTGTGCCATACTAATACAGGGTTAACTCGAAATGATAGAGTGCGGGGACAATATTGATGGGGCCCGAGCGACCCGAAAAATCAGTTTCGGTCACGTTAAGCGTATTAAGAAAACCTTTATTATATTGTATTAATATCGTAACTATATACAAGTGAATGGCAAAGGATTTTTATTCTATTTCAATATAAATTACAGATTTAAAGGTTTTTTCCCTTTTATTTACTTGTTAACTATGGCACACAAAACATATTGTCACAGTTAACAGGTAAGATATAATATATACGACATTCTAGAGCGATATCCGATAATCATGTTAATACCGAGGTTTTAACTTTAAATAATTAAACATAAGTTGTTGTCCTCGGATACTATAATAATATACACATTTTTTCAAAAGAAAAATCTTACAAACCGATTTTATGACAAAAAAAAATACATTTTTAATCTGTTTACGAAATATATTTGTAATTTACTGTTGAATATGTCAATATTACGGTCAATCGGAATAAGATCATTATACAAACGGAATACACGAACGACAAATTGTAATAGGACGTGTTATTTCTGTATATACTGATACAGGAACTACTTCCAACATTTGTATTCACGATACGAGTACTTATTTAAAAACTTTGAACTCATTTCAAAAGACTAAATAGCGAATTATTATGAACACGAAGACAAGTAATTTTCATAAATAGGAAATTTAAAGATTTGTCGGGTAGGAGGCGTATCGCATTAAGCGGCCGATGAGGGAACAAAGGGCCGTAATTGAGATCGGAGTGATTTGCATAATGCGCGCGCGCTGCCTGCGATGCTCGTTGCGATGCGTCTCCTTCTTCGAACACTATCATCGGGTTTCAGAACCTCATCCACTTTAGCAATTATTTATTTTCACTATGCGCGCTTGATTTTCAAGAATAATATTTTATTTTAAATTGGATGTGTATTTCTTTTTATTTCAAATATTCTCATCAACTGTGACACTTTACTTATTAACATTGGTAGTAATTTTATAGTTTACCATTGGTTGGTTAGGATGTCCGCAAGCACGTCTGAATGGTTACCCACTCACCATTTACGAATTATACAAACACAGCCCCGCAATCGGGACCATTGGGAGAAGGAATTTTTCTAATTAAATATACAAACTTATTTAACGGAATGTGTTCGAACGCAGTCTTATATTATATTATAATTTTACAAAAATCGTTGGCGAATCCAACTAAATATATAGAGGATAAGTCAAATTATTCGGGAGGCGGTATATCTATTTATACATAAAACTTAATCTAACACATCTAACATTCTGTGTTGAACTAGATATAAACATTTGTATTTTCACACTTTAAGGTTTACAAAAGTTCATATTTTAAAGCGAATATTTAGTAAATTATGATTCTAAAGAAACAATTAAAATAAGAGTAGGCATAGTCCGTATTGTATTTAGTCAGACAAAGTACGATACGCGGTATCGTATATGTATGTATTTGTATGATTAAATTCACGAGGAATGTTATCATTTGAGTGGCTACTTTATACATATATTTGTATTATTAATTGTAAAGTTTTGTTTATAAAGCATTTATCGTTGACTAAATAAATACAATTTGACCGATTCCATTGTCGTTATCGCCGATAACGTCGTTCCAGCGATTCTTTATACGTCCATTGTAATAAATACTACAATACAAATATGAGGTTCGGTTTACCAGAAAATACTTGTAAATAACCCAAGTCATCATATTTATTTAAACGACTGGAATAAATTCGATACGTAACTCACTTGTACAATGTACACCCGACATCTACTATGACAATATCTAAGATATTCGAATCGAGCATCAACATCCGCTACTTGTATCTTTCCTAACTGTTTATGCTGCGGAATCAATCCGAAAGGGTTGAAGCTGTGGCTGTTGAATGAAGTAATTTCAAAAAAGCTGATGTTACATTGTTTTATACTAGGACTATACACTTTGTATTAATAGTTGAAAAGCAACTTTGTTTTGCTGCTAAAGTTATAGTTTTAGAATGAAATACAGTGTTACTCTAACTTTTTTTTTTAGCATTAGCAGCCCGTAAATGTCCCACTGCTGGGATAAAGAAAAATAAATCGCTCGTAATGTTAAGACATTTAGCAAATGAAATGATGTCATTCAAAATATCTGCTTCATTGTTGCGGCGCTGTAGTACCGTTTTGATTTAAATATTCACCATTCGCGGAATTATCTGTGACCTTCTCGTTTACTCGGAACGGAAAGATTTCAACAGTCGTTGTCTCCTGTTGAATATTGAAGAGTACAATTAGCACTCATAACTCGACACAATTATAGTTAGCGATGTGGGAAGTCAGCAGGACACTGATATAATTTGATGCGTAACGAACGAGTTTCCTTTTGAGGCGCTTCGTGACAATTCCCCGCTATTACGCCGCAAGTACATGTTTAATCTAATGTTTTATCGATTCAGATATGTTATTATACATTCAATGAATAATAAAGTGTTACTTATCCTGATGAATGTGTCACCGCCGCGGTGTCGTACTAACGTGGGAAGAAAAAATACTCTCGGAATGAAGTAACTTGGAATCAATTTATTTTACAATTACATTTATTATAATATTTATTTTGAATTTGGTCTCGAAGTATTTTGTCATCTTTCTTCACACCTTGTACATGTAGGGAACATTGTAGTGTGTTACGAGGTGAACGTAACTCGTGACGAAATTGTGAGTTATTACATATAGTACACTGGCCGAGATGGCCCAGTGGTCAGAACGCGTGCATCTTAACCGATGATTTCGGGTTCAAACCCAGGCAGGCACCACTGAATTTTCATGTGCTTAATTTTTTTTTATAATTCATCTCGTGCTCGGCGGTGAAGGAAAACATCGTGAGGAAACCTGCATGTGTCTAATTTCAACGAAATTCTGCCACATGCGTATTCCGCCAACCCGCATTGGAGCAGCGTGGTGGAATATGCTCCAAACCTTCTCCTCAAAGGGAGAGGAGGCCTTTAGCCCAGCAGTGGGAAAATTTACAGGCTGCTAATGCTAATGCTACATATAGTACATGTATAAATTCAAACCGTATTTTTAAGTGGAATATAAAATTGCTCACTAATCTTTGTGAAAAAATATTAATAAGTATCATTGCGGACAAACAGCGTAATGTTACTCGGGACAGATATTTGACTAACAACAAGTATGTATTTTAAGGAACCACTCGCTACTAACACTACTCTCCGCTAGAGATAGTTAAACTGCATAAAGTTTTGTTAGTCACTTTGTTCAATTTGCAATAAACGGCGTGGGGCCACGATACTCTCCGCGAGCTTCAATAAATAAATTTAACTAGATTATCAGCGCTCGCGTCGGCCGCCTGCGCCCGCGCAGCGCCTCCGGGTATACTACTGCATTAGTCGCAACCTCAAATTACAAACAAACTTTTATTATTAAATGTTACAAGTTATATGACATTTATTTTTATTTCGTACACCTCAGTTTAAGTATCTAGCACATTTCTACCAGACACAAACCGCAGCTCAGAAATAATATACTTTCATTACCTCTAAAACTCTATTCTTAGCTCTGCAACTATAATATAATTATGATTGAAATAATGAAATGTCACGTCTGCTTTATTTCGCTCAAATTCTACTCGGCGGACAAATGAGATTGAAAAAGTCAAAGCAGACGACTACATACTGCAGAGCGGCCGGCGCAGGCGCGGCGGCGCGGCGAGCGATATTCAAACTGCATGCTTGCTTTATGGCGCTCGCGCCGCACGCAATTACAATACTTCAGCGCCGGCCGGCCGACTGCTTCGCGTGAGAAGATGCGCGGTTTCCTGCCTCTACAAACATACACGACTGCGGAGCGCGCTAATACCGGCCCTGTGCACGGGCCGCAGGCGCGACGCGACCGCAGCCCGCTATCGGCGCGTAACAGCACTAAATCGTGTAGCCTTTACAAATATTATTCGTAGAAACGTCCGCGATCCGGCTGAAACTATGACTGGTTGTTGCTGTTTGCTGCCTAGTGATATTAATTCAATATGTAGAAATTGATTGGTACTGGGGATTGTACGGCTGCGTTTGGTTTTCTAATGGTCTGCTGTGCATAATGTACTGACTAAAGAATAACATAAGTTAATCATTAGTACCTGATACAAATCTAAAAGGATATTTGCATATTGGTATAGACGTAAAATTCCAGTGTAGGTACGTTTACTTTAAATGAAATAACTTTCAATTTACTGGTGCGCTAACCTGAATAATTCGAGTACATTTTTTAAAGTCTTTCTCCTCCTATTGTGCTAATCTCAGATACCTGAGCGGTCCACCTCCTGCACATTGCGCAAGTGCAAGATTCGAGTGGCGGAAGGCTGCGATTCATATTCATCCCGCTCTATGTCTATTCAGTCTTAATTGTCAGTAATCGCTGAGCGACCAGGACGATTACAATCAGAATGAAATAGTGTCCAGGGACTGGCGGGCGCGGCATTTCCTCGATTATCATGCGGGCAGTTTTTGCGCGCGACAATTACGCGGCATCAGTATGCATGCAGCAGACGCGCGCGCAATCCAGCCACCCCCGCCCCCGCCGCGCGCCCGCTCGCCCCGCACATCCCGCTCGATCTCCTCGCCCCTCGCCGCTCGCTTTTTGCCGTGCTCCTGCGCCTGCGCCGTGGGAGCCACGCTGTTGAATGCTTAGATGCTCTTTGAGTTTGATGTTGTTTGAATATTTTTCTCTTATTAGTAAGATATGTAAAGTGCGTCAAGCATTTCTAGAGAACGAGAAACAAGGACTACAGAAGTTAATATCTTCTTGTCACGTGTTTGAGTTTCATTAAAACGGAAATTTCTTTTATGAATCGCAAGCATATGATAAATAATTAATTCGTGCGTGTGGGTGGTACCCTTTACAATAGTCAGATCCGATTTTATTAAAGGGGTTTATTAGATATCTTATTTGTTATACTTCATTCCCAAACAATACCAAACCAAAGTAGAAAAGTCTTAATCCGAATGGCTTACTGAATACTTTTACATTTGTAACTGTAGTGTCTAGAATGCGATATTTCATGAAAATAATTACCTAACTATGTTAACATGTGATGTACATAAGTAGAAGTGATGAAAATATCGTTTCGTAGCGCTTTTGTAGTGGAGTGGAGTTATGTACTTTACTTTGTATGACGAGTATATTAGAGGAACTTGTTCCTTTCTATTTATCTTTATTGCTATAGTGATGTTTATAACTAATATGCATATAAGAAACTTGGGCCAGTGCTTCCATAAATAAGATATATTTTAAATCATACATCGTTAAAATAGCTGGGACATATAGTCTGCTATAGCGCCGACTGGTAACTAGCAAGTGTTTCCGGGTGTAAGATATTCATATCAATACAATATTACTAATGCGTAGCCGACGCACGTCGTATATTTATCGTATATATATCTATATGTCCAATATAAAGGCGAAGCAAAAAATAAGGAAAAATTTAGATAATGAATATATAAATAAGAGCACGTCATCCCGCATACTTTTCATCATTGTGTCGATCGTGATGAATATTTCATTTATTCAAAACCGAAAAAATATTGTTAGCGATTTGGCCGAAGAGACGTGTTTGCATCCGACGCGCCCGCGCCGCTCTCCTGTCCCGCACCGCTCTAAAAACTCTTGCATTCAAACGATATGACTCGCCGCCCGCCCTCGCCCGCTCCGCCGCCCGCAGCCCGGACCCATTCACACACCTGGACCGATCTATACGAACTGAAATTAACAATTAAACCATATTCGATGCTCTTAATCGTCTTTTTTTTTGGGAAACAATGCCGGTCGCGCTTCTGTTGCAACGTGTAGAGGTCATAAAGTTTTGTTAGGTTTTTATCAACTTGACGAATTTTACGAGGGCCGTTACATACCATTAAAATTATCTGCTGGATCTAAATGCGCCTCGTAATAATGCAACTGGAGACGCTGAGACGTAATCAACCTTCAGCACTTCATTAGACGCGATCACTTTCTTCACAGCCCGTAGTCGCCAGTCCCTCGTCACTCACGTCGAGCGAAACCGAGCCTCATTTCTACTTCTTCAGGTTGATACGACGTTTTCGACTTAAATTGAACATTTAGTATGTTTTATGTTAATGACGAGCTATAAGTTTTTTGCATTTTTAGTCTAATTTGGTCCATCGCAGCAAGTGGGTAGGAATGGAATGTCGCGACGGCGGTGGCTGTCGTCAAAGGTCGCGGAGTGCGGCTGTCGGCACAGGTCATTTAAATATTATCGCGGCTCATATTTGAAATACCTTTTCGGCAGTTTAACTTGTAAAAAAAAAACAAATAAACGGGCTTATATAATTTTCTTATGGTCTTTTGACTGTTTCAACTCAAAGCTCAAATATTTAATATAAATAAAAATATTTGTATGCTTAAAAAACTTACTTTAAATTTGCGTTGAGTTAATGGTATATTTCTTAGAACGTATCAGCGACAAGGTGCTGGTTTTATCATTTTAAGTAGCCTTAAATTTCTTAAGAAAAGTTTTTCGTCCGTCAAAATCATTTGCATATCTCCGCATCTGAAATCCGTTGACAATGTCTGTTGCTATTAATCTTGGTCACATCCAAATCTGGCATCGCGCCTTCTTTGAAGATTGGATCATTTCGAGCATAGCTTTGCATGCACAAAAGCGGACTGTCATAATGATGATACAAAAAAACTATTTTGATTGTTGTAGCCCATTGTCTTATTCTCATATTAGAGTCAAATACACAACGAGGTGTTTCTTACGTCCATAATTGTTAGCTTCTTGATTTGGAGTCGGGACACGTGTCCCGTGGTTTTCGACACTTACTTGTGCTGGCTATTATCGAGCTAAGTATTTCGTTTGATCGTTTCTTTGACGCTTTGTTTACATGGCCTTAGGAGCTTCGAGTTCCTTTGGTATTGTTATTTCTTCGTATATTGGTGACATCTAAAATACACAGTTACTGAAATTTATGGCGCAATTTGATATTTTATTTATTTTGCCGTGAAGGCCAAAATATTATATGTACAAGGTACAGTAAAAATAAAATACATATATGTAGGAACATAAATATAAAAATAGTATATTGTTATGAAAGTGAGAAGTTAGCTAACAGCAACCGTACCGTACGCTTAGTCGGCAGTAACCCGATCGCGTATTTAGCCGCCTTAACAGTTCGATCATCAATCATTGGAAAAAACTCTGCCGCTCTCGCAGCCCAGCCCTCCGTAAAGCGACCCGAGATATCGGAAATTATAAACAAATTATGCGACTTTTTATAGTATACATAGTTAAGTCAATTTTACTTGACGAACGTGTTATGTTACGGAATTCAAGGATGTTTTTGAAATGTTTCGAAGGACAACCTTTATATTATTTAACAATATTAATAATAAAATAATCGTACCCAATAAAAACGGAAGCCTTTCTTGTTCAGAGTCAGCTAAAATTTAATTCGGTTATTTTTTTCTCTTTCAGTCCACGGCCTATGGCCCGCGGCGGCGATTATCCTTAATTTATAACAATTATCGCCGCCGTAAACACAATGCTTCGAATGGTCTAAAAGAACCCTTATTAATAGAGTAGCAACATTCGACTAATTTCTCCGACAGAATCTGACCTCGAAGTCCCGGTTTTGTTTAATGGAGATATTATCCGTGTTATTATTTTGGGGAGCGTAATTAAAAACGCATCAGATGCCGCTGTGAATAATAAATTGTATATTTGATTAGTGTTCTCGTCTAATATAATGAATTAAAAGATAATAAAGCTAATGGCTAGGATATAAAAAGTGCCATGGTAATGCGAGTCATTACGACCGTTTATTAGTGAGTTATGCCGAAGTTACGTGAGCGGCTTATAGTGTTCAGGTAATAAGCGATTTGAAAACCAAATCCTATGTTCCGCGGAATCGGCGGTCGGCCGGGTAATAGCGACAAAAACTGCAGCTTATTAATGGCGGCGCTGCTGGCGATCCGCGCGTTTCATCATTTCCCAGGAGAGCCGTGACAAATCTGTGCCGCTGTGAGTGACCGCCATCGTCGCATGCACTCATACATTTTCATAACTCGAGTTGTTACCGGGGTGGAGAAAAACGCGGCGTCGAGACGCGATCCGATCGTAATTGCGGCCGTTCCCACTAGAGACATGTCCGCGATTCTCCGTGGCTCTATGAGCAGCGCCGAGGGCCTCAATGACATTTTTATACACTCATTGAGCTCCGACTTACGACGAAACAGTAATAATCATCACGTAACAAACCGCAGTCCTTAGCTGCACACCGCAAAAACATTATCGACTCACAACTATTTAATAACCCGAGCAAAAGATATTGTTTATCTTCATGACATATCGGTGTATACGGCGAGATCAGGACATCAGTACAAGCGGCAGTCGTGACTCTGTTACATAATTATGTATTTCAGATTTTGGAATTTTAGCGTAAACCAAGGCCTGTAACAAAAAAGTGGTTGAAATAAATTTATAAAGTTACTAATTTGTTATAAATACATACTAATAATTTTTATCTATTCATTGTATTGTGTTAGAAATGTAACCCACATTGCCGGCGTAGAGTACAGAGGGTACAGAGTTTGTCAATTAGACATACACGATTATTGCTATTGTATCGTTTTGTCAGTCTGGGTACAGGCACCACTCGGAGCTATTGCATATATTACTCGATAGTTATATAAAGAATGGTTAATATTTCTTATAGCGGCAACATTTACGGCGTTGGTAGGCCTTCAAGAAAATTAAGAAAGAGAACATTCTTTTACAATTAGCATTTGATTTGATAAATATAATTGTAACAGTAGTGTGTAGATAAAGCATAATTTAAAATAAATATTTGCGTAGATTAATACTACGTCTCAGAGCAGAGCTACCTAAAGCTCGTCACGCAAATGTCAAGCGAGTATACAGTCCTTCAGCCTGAGCCCGCTCGAAGCAATAATTAACATTTCAATTAAAGGGCTCGTATCGTAATGTCGACGATATCGATCGTAAAAAGTATAATTTATGTAATCAGTGGATTATATTAATTTCCCGCACGTATAATGAATGGTTTAGCAAGGCGGGCTGTATTTTATCCATTTAGATCAGTGCGAGCGGCGATAATAAAATAATAAGCAGTAGGTAGCTTATGCCGCGGTGTCTCGACGCGCGATCTATGGCACTTTTTACTGGACGAACGATCTCATTCCGTCGTTGCAACATTCTCCGCGTTACCTGCTTAACTACATTTGCCGAGTTAGCGCATAATATTTTTTTAGCGTCTGTCAATCATATCTGCTGGGAAGTCGGCGCCGGCGCAGCGCAGGCGTTAGCGCACACAGGACACGTACGTGCGGGGCTATCGGCGTAGTTTATTGCGATGTCTTTGCCGGCACTGATTCGAGCGGGATCGATGACACCGTGCCCGGTGTACTCGTCGCTGGAAACCGTTGGCGTGGCGCCTGCAGCGTGGACGCTGACGTCCGCGGTGAGAACGTCTCTATGATAGCCGATCCATACTTCCTATAAACGATTGCACATTCTATTACCATTCGATTCCGTTTTTATGAGAATATTCTTGTTGAAGGTTTATTCGTTTTGATTTGGCGCTGATCTTTCAGTCGAGGACTGGATGTCACAACTATCAACCCTAAATAGACAATCGAATTATCGGTTACATAAATTATGACTATATATACCATGCTATTGCCGGCATTAATCTCCTGGTCGGGCGATTGTCGTGCAATCGAAACCTGTATCGGAATCGGTATTTTTTCGTAACAACATAAATAAAACCGATTGAAAACTTCCAAATACGCACACGGGTTCAGAGAGCGCGTGTATAAAAACTTGACATATGCTAATTATATTGCCTTCATATTAAGCGTCTCATATGGTAGTATGCCACCGTTGCCTATCGACATTACTAATTTACATAATCGGCGACATGACCTTCCGATCGTGGAGAAATTAACTTGTTATAAATCCTTTGCTCGCTAGATATGACTTGTAGCGCAGCTATCGTGCTGTTATATAGTAATGGATGCCATACGTCGCATGAGGTCGCGAGACGCGAGCGAGTGGTAGCCGGCGGTGGCGGTCCGTTCCCACGGCACATTTGTCCTTATCGCGGGCTACTTGTAATTAATCCGCGCTTGCTGCAAATGAGCTTAGATTATGCGAATCCACTCAATAAATATTCTGAATGCCCTTTTATTTTCCATATTAAGTAAACAGCAATGATTGTAAAATATATATATTTGTTTACTAATTTCACAAACGATCTAGACGAGAGATTGAGGTCGGAGGAAAAAAGCAGCGCTTGTACATAGCGGTACTGTGTCGAAGTGGGCTACGTTCATAATTATAATCGGGTAATTACGTGGCCACCTGTCAAAGCAGGCAGACATCAACACCGGCCTCGCAATAAATGTGCTTGTCTTTGAATAATATGACTATATTTATCCGTACGTTTCTGTTCGATTGACAGTTTGACTGTCCACATCGGTGTATACGTCCACTCACGTGATAAAGCGTGTCACCGACTGTTACGGTGCTACACCGTACCGGACGACAGGATTGGTGTCTGTTTTTACACTGATTAATCGCTATTCGTTACCATACTGCGCCGTTTCTCAACATACAAAACAGGATATAAAAGGAGAGCTTAATCCGTTCTTAATTATCAAAAATATTGCGCGTGTGTTGCTGTATATGTACAGGTGTGACTCATAATTATGTAATTATCAAAGCCATCTTATCAAAGTCATCTTGTTATAATCCTAAAATTTAGATTGTGATGCTGTCTGGCAATAGGAACATGCAAGCACATGGAATAACTAAAATCAAATTAAAGAGAAGATACAACAAAGACACGGACAGCGCGTCTGTGGAGATACAGTCTACTTTATAAAATTTTAAATTAACTGACTTACAAACAACGCACAGCCTAAGCCGCTGGGAGTGACTGGATGTAATTTTGCAAAGAAATTCCTCATTAAACGTGGGTGATATCGACTTTTAGAGTTCTACTCCCGAGCAATAGTCATTCGTTATCGCGTTTTTGAAATTACACTCCTTAACAGAGTGAAATTGGGGATACATTTTTTTATAGAACTTCGCCATTTTGATGTTGGAAATAGACCAATAAAATATCATGTTTTTCATAATTCACTCTTTAAGAGGATTACTTTTAGTTTGTGGAAGTGTGTCATATTTTAGGTCATGCTGGAGATAATTATTATTTTAAATATTTTTATTACTTAAGATGGTTCATAAGAGTTGAAAGTTTTGCATGGATGTTCGACCTTTATAAAATTAAAAACGTGTAGGTAACAACAGTTGGACTGAAATATTAATATTAAATAAATACATACATATTTAAAAATAATCGCACTTTTTGAAATTCTAATAATATAGTAATGTATTGCTAATAACCGCTCAGTTCAAATGGCTTCGTGGTTTCCGATGGAAAATTCAATCGGGACACCCGGCTATAACAAATTAAGCAATAATTCATTTCATTTTGATTGGCATAAAGCAGATGTGTTTCTTTAAAGAGAATGACTTGTTTGAGAGTTAAACAATGGACATAGAGGGTTATTAAGAAACACATGTACATACGAGTAGGGACAATAAATACGGCGGCTACGGTCGTTCCGCGAAGTACTGACTACTCGAACGTCGAAGTTGTAAAGTGTAGAGGAGTCTCAAGTAAGTGTTATAAATAATAAATTTAATTTCGATTTACATTTACGTTTGTTGGCAAAAAACTCAGTTATCGCTGCTTGATGAATTTACAGAGCTTTAAAAACCATTGTAGTGTGGACGAGTGAGGTTTGACACGAATAAGCTGTCTGCAAGCGCGCTCCGGTGTGTGCACGTCATTCAGATCGAATAAAAAGTAGCTGTGTTTGAAATGTTTCCTAAGATTCAAAACTTTACTTTAGGCGAGCGTGCAATCTAGTTGAAGATACTAAAAATCGGCCATTTTTCAAGCAGGCTACTTATTATTAGTGATTAAATTAAACACAGTAGGTATTGTGAATATCATTTCGTAATATGCTAAAAAATTTGCATAACGTAACTAAAACCAGCAAAAAAACCTTAGTCAATAATTAATTGACATAAAAACCGGGGATGTAGTTTTTTCAGACTGTGCCATCATTAGTGTATCGGCCGTAAGAATAACTATTCATAAAAACTTATTTTTAGTTCTGCAACATTATTCATTTAAGTAGCAATATGAATCTTTCATTAATTAATATTTATGCATGAATTGCCCTTCGACTATTAAATTAAAATACGAATTACAACTCTATAGTAGGCAATATCGGTACCCTACTTTTAAAGAACATCAAATCAATTGAGGTCGATGATAACAACCAGAAAAATGTTGAAAAATTCATATTTTTCCGGTAATATTATGTAAAGTTAAACACGCGATGGCAAGCAGGGGTAGGTGTATTAAAAATATAAAATAAAATAATAAGTGCAATCATTTATTTGTATAAATATATTATAATATTTTTCTACTGATGAAAATGGAAGACATTTTCAGAGGGAGATGATTGAAAAACATTGAACAACGTTTCAAAATATATTCCGACTGTAGGCGAAGGCTGGCAATTACTGTAGCGAGCTGTTCGACGCTGATTGTATTAATTTTTTTCTTTAATAACTTGCAAATGAATTCGTCGAGTGATAGATGGACTCTCGGCATGCGAGCTGCTTGCATATTCGTTACTTCTTCTAATTCGCAAGTTTGGTCGCCGTGCGTGGCCGACGGCGAGTCGGCAACGTGACGCCCGGAATGTTTACGCTAGCACCTCTGCAATATATTTTTTGTGTGAAATTAATTAGCCATATATACACGAGTTAATAAATTTCTTTATTATACAAAAATAAAAAAAGTTTATTTATGCATAAATGATTATAAACGGTATTACTTGAAAGTCGTATTGTGATATATGCATAGAATTAAATACCTTAGGTTTGTTTAATTTTAATAACAGTGAGCTGCCAGGTATAAATATTGTAATATTTTATTGCCTTGTAACATTCCAATAGGCTTGTACTTTTCGGCAGCACAAAGAAGTCGCGAAGCTTTCTTTAAAACTCCTTTGTAGGTGGGCTATTTGTTAAAATTGCATTGTGGTCTAGCGCTGGGCGGGCGGAGGGCGGCGGGCGGCACAGGGCGGCCGCGGAGTCAGGGGGAGGGTGGGCGAGGGGGAGGGTCGGCACCTGCCGCAATATCCTATTTATGAATAATGTTTTATTCTAACAGCGTGCGACCCCACCCCGCCTCGCCGCCCACACCCCGATTTCGCCCGGCGCCTATTCGGTTCAGGGCTGGACATGCTTCATACCTATTTGCATATATTTGTGGTAATTAAAATAAAGCCTAAGAACTTTAGTAATATCAACAAACACACATAATATTCTTATTATATATATATATACATGCCTTCGCGCATGAGCTTTACGGTTTGACGGACCGATCGCGGGACAAAGTACCTCAATTAAAATTTTGAAATTCCTGAGACTTTCGAATCGGCCTTATAAACCTCAAAACCTTTTCCTTATACAAACAAACGTATCACGGTATTAATTATTGTCTATGAGGTTGAATAAAAAGTGAATTATAGTTTCCGGAGCGCAGTTATAATTGCTTACAGCGAGCGGATATGTTTTATCGCGCAACTTTCGCCATACCATTCAGGAGTAACTCTTTCCATAAATCCGCATTCCTTGCAGCGCACACCCGACCCGCAGCCCTCGCTTTGTTTCTACCGGGCCGATACCTAATGCCCGGAGATAATTTATGTCATCGTTAATGTTTTCGGTATACACAGACTCTAATGTAATACCGCTCGAGTATCGATGGGAAGCGTTGCGTTTATGGACAGTATAGAATTTATTTTGTCAAGCTTTCATCAAGATGCAGTCACTCGCGGTGACGTAGCCTGGGTTGTGCGAGGAAAAAGGTCTCGAGCTCCGAGTGCATATTATTTTTCTGGCGGGAATACACGTATACAATACGCAATAATTTTCCGCCGCGCAGATTTCCTCATGATCGTGTCCTTCATCGATACAATAATGAATATAAATTAGATGAATTAAAATAATGATGGAATGTTATTGTCCCAATTAGCCAGTTTCAATTAGCGCATAACAAGCTATTGTTCGATAGAGTCTGCGAGGGGGCGGGAGGGTGTCGCGGGACACAGTTTAATTAATGGAATAACTCTACCCGCTGTGGCGGTCCGACGCCCCCCTCCAGCCCGCGCGCCACACCACCCGCCACCCTCCGCGCCGCTACTTGCACTTGCATTATTAACGCGTCATATAATTATTATACAAGCGAAAATATTATATCGGATTCGATTATTGCTTCGAAGTTTCGAAGCCGCACGCGAGACGAGTGCCGAGGCTGAGAGCTGGTGGGTGTAAACGCGCGACCATTATGGCCGTCGGTCTATAAATACTTGTAACATTGTTCAGCTAATTAATTAATTAATTATTCTATATGAATTGTATCGTAGCATTCTTGGCGACCAGTCCGTTTGCATTATTAAAATAAATGAAAGGTACAAGCGCGGCAGTCGCGGCTGTAATTAAATATGTTTCCAGTGAATTCTTAGAATATAGTTTTTCTCTCGAAACGCGTTCGGTCGCAGTGACACGCATTACGCTAAGTGCTTTTTGCGTTTGAATTTTAAACCGCTCGGAGATATTATATGTGCATACTTAAGTTAAATGCTCCAACTTTTCTCACGATTCGTTTGCGCTCTGCACCTTACATTATTATGATTTAGCGGAGTTGCAGCGCTGCAGATCCCCCCGGGAGGCCGGGGAGGGAAGGCAGGTGGTCACGTGGTTCGGGGAGGAGGTCGGGGGCGCTAAGAAGTCAGCGATGGTAGTAATAAAGCCGGCCATATTTCACACTTAGCGCGTAATGAGCGCGCGCCCAAATAATTGGATCACGTACATAACTCATTATTACCTCGCACCTCACTTCGGCGTGCGAATGTATCATTACTTGACCTCCGGCGAGCACACCCTGCGCACCCCGCACCCCGCACCCCGCACCCGGAGTCGACAATACAAGTTATAAAAATTAATGAAAGCATAACATAGTCGTCATTAGGTATAGGTATAGGTATTTATTACACACGTAGCACTCCTTGTAAGAGTTTCGTTAAATTGGTATTTAAAACTAAAGATACCAAGTTTCAGCTCCGCTCGTGACCCCGGCGTTTCGACTACAAGTCCATCCAAATGTCGGTCTAAATAATAAAAAGATATGATAGCGAATTAAAGCCGAATTAAACATGTAAAGTGTATCACATATCTGCGCCGCGAAAGCTCAAACTACGCACTTTATCTTTGGTTACTGAATTGTGAATCCTGAAATTAACATTTAACTAAAACTGTTCGGGATTCTTGAACGAATGGGAGACAACTGGGAGCTCCGTATAGCTGCGATGTCATTAGTAAAACCGTAAGGTCACAGCTTGCACTGTAACCCTGCGACATGTCCTATTGTAACAATTTACATATTGTAAGCAAACATAAGAAGTGTATTTGTATGAGTACGTCAAGATAAATTCATAAAAATTAAATTTAACAATGAGATAACTGTAGTAACGTTCTTCTACGTTTTTATACTAACTGGCCGACTCTCATACTCAGTTATAATATTAAAGAGAAAACCATTACTTTCGTCGGCTATAGATTTGATTCAGGATATTTTGATGATTTGTTAAGGACACTGGTGACTGTTTGGCAATCTTCTTATCACTTCTTCTTCCATAAACACTTTCGTATAGTAATGGTGACTCTGATTGTCGTTGATATATTGTTTCCGTACAATACAGTAGTTAATGTTTTTGAATCCTTACATTTAGAAAATTTTGAACGTTTTCTGTAAAATATATATTTATAATAATTCTGTTAAATATACATTGTCCCAAAAATAATTACTAACCCTGTGCAATCGGAGTGACAAGTTTATGTTTGTTACTTTGTATTAATAGGGTGCACATCACAATTTCTTGATAATTCATTTATATTTTTCGAGCATCTGTTACTATATCAAGTATGAATTGAGAAGCGACACTGATTTTTATTTTCCAAAATTAACTTTTTAGTGAAAATCTTTCAACATACCTGTGATAATGCATGTGTGTATACTATCTGGTTCCAAAATTTCGGGATTCAAGTCATGGATTATAAATGATCTGCCATGGAGAAATCGTTGTCATTGAAGATAATTCTCATGGTATTAACAATTTATAGGTTATTAATGAATTGTCTGCGTATACCAAACTGAATAGCGATCTCGTCGAACGCCGTATCGTATTTATAACCGCAGACGCGTTCAGTTGACCGTACCTGCGGAGTTGTTTGAAGATATTCCAAGAATTTATGAGGATGAATTGTTTTCTTTGTAGGATTTTCGCAATGACCCGATTTTTCCGATTATCCCTTGACAGATAGATTAAGAGTCAAGCAGTCGCCCACATTCATTGCACAGTTGTAAATGTATCGTTGGCAAAATATCATTTGGGTGCTGTTCTCATGATATGTGCATAATATGGTCTATGAGATATACTCGACATTTTCGGGATATATCTCCTCCAGCCTTTGCTTACCATGCTTTTTATATGCAACAATTTTTACGAGTCTGAGAGAAGACCGCGGTAGTATACATTTACTTTTTATAAATAAATAACATTACATTATTCTTGTATTTTCGTTTATATAAAAAATATAACAAAACGCCTTTAATAAAGCATCATTAATAATATAGTTACAAATGCAATTTGAGCATTTTCTTAAGTTAAAATAAACCTTAAAAATTTAACCAATTACTACAAAATATTTACTATAATTATAGTTATACAATAGTATTTCGAATGAAGGATTGATATTCATTAAAATCAACGTTAGAAATAATATAAAAGATCTACATTGAAGAGGGAATAACTACTTATCCTTGCTCGTTTTCTTTTTAATTTAAATTAGATAAACAATACACATAAAGTTTTTGAGTTTTGGGGTATATTTCTCCATTCTGATGATATGAACATTTGTATATAGCATAACAGATGTCTAGTGAAAGGTTCTGATGGCAAACTCCTTCAGAACGATTTAAATAAACTATGAGAAATGACGATACAAAAGTGCTTGTAAAAGCCTACTTGAATAAACTATATTTTGATTTTGTAAATTGTAAATACCCCTTAGAACTATCGTTCTTATAGTTATCTAGGAACGTTATAATTTATTTCGTAAGGCCAACTTATGTGGAGACAATAACTTGCGTCACCGAGGTGCGAGGCTTGCATTACATCGATAGCAAATTAATTTTTAAGTTACATTTGATCTGATTACATCCAAAGTATTCCGAATTGCTTGGTTTTAAGAGTGGGGAGTTCTTTTTAATTCTTTCGTAGGATCTAACTTGGAATTCTGCTCAAACGTATGGAATCTATTTTACAAATCTCATGTTGTTCAGTTAAAAATAATAATGTAAATTTATTAAGTTCTTATTATAAGTATAGTATTCATTTCTTATCTACTCAGTTACGCAATATTGAGATGTCACACTTCATACACGCAATCAGTCCCTTTTCTTGTAAAGCAAAAGCTAAAATCAAATGACCAAAACTCTTTTATTCTTAGAGCTTATTCTTATTCATTTGTTTCCTTAAAAAGAGATAGGTATGCAATCACTTGTTTATTCTAGGTAACAGTATATAATTCGTGAATTGTAAGCAAATTAATTTTTCTTTTTCTTTTTTCCTCTCTGCTTGGTTTTTAATTTACTAAAAAATGTTGATTACTTTTATTTTTTTAAACGTTATTGGTTTATGTATTTTTAGTATTAATTTATTGTATTATATATATAAAAGTATTTTTTATTAATTATAAATAAAAATAAAATAAAAGAAACAGCTCGAAGTCGACTCCACGGTCGAATAATCGAAACTTCCATTATAATTACAATGAAGTACATAGGAATTATATTATTGAGCAATATGTCTCAATCTCTTATTGCATTTTTTGAAAGATATTTTGTATTTTTTTTCTTACCTTCACCTCAAAATAAGAAGAGGCCGCAGCCCGGCAGTGGAACCTTTACCGATTGATACTTCATGCTGCTTTTAGTACAACGGCTGGGCTATTTATAATCTGTCAAAAAGAACTTGTAGTTTTTGTGTCAGTAATATTTAATTCCCAAGCGGTGCAACCTTTTCACTCAATTTATTCCTCAGAAACGAAGATTCACGACGGAGCGTTTTCATTTTAGAACCGTATTTGTAATTTAGTAAAGTACATATATTTCGATTTTAAGTGCCAAGCATTTTTTTCCACATTACCCTTGAATATAAGTTTTAATATAATTCTAAGTAGTCATAGTGTTTCTGCTTTTTAAATATAGAGTTGCTACTTTCAATTACAGAGTAAACAATCGTTGTTGTATTATGCAAGTGCGACTCGAGTATCCGAATATATTGTATATTTTGCTTGGAAGAATACAAAATAGAAATTATATAGACAAATATGAAGAGTTGATTTTTAATTTATTACTCTTTATATCGGCGACTACCCTCCACTCCCGCAGTAATTCCACATAAAAAATATTTTGTACAATTGAGTTTATAATGACGAGTAAGCGTCTGTAGTTGCAGGCGCGAGGGACATAACCTCTCGACTCGGCGACACACGGTAGCTATCTGTATGCCGTACACTTGTATATTTACGCGCGAATTCGTATATTTGTCACCGGGATCGTTTGTTCGTCCTCTTCCCAATATATTCAAAGGAGAACGTATCAGACGTCAAAGTGACAGAGTTAGTTAAAGTTAAAATATTCGTGTTCCCACATGCAACGTCGTGGGACAAAGCCGAGCATTTCATGAGCTGTCAAATGTAGTAATTATTACGAGGCAAAGTACAGAGAGGAGTCGCACGCAACCCGCGCACGGCTTGCGTCGTGGAGTTATTCAACTTTAGCATTTACCACGGCCGTTAGCATATTCATGTCTATAATTTCACCCTTTCTTTCCAATGAATATGGAGATGGAAGAAAGTTCTCGCGACTGAAAAACTAGCTGCTACTGTAATTGGCGGCAGTGGTGTTTTTACCGGCCGCTCTGTCCGCCGGCTGATAGACGAGGGTAGCCCGGCTTTGTCGATGTCGATATTTACCCACTAGGTATGTCTAGGCTTAACACTAGAAAGTTCCAGGAACTTGTTACCTACACTTCGTACATCCTGTTACATTCAATTTGTATTATATTATGCGTGAGTTTATTTCAGTCGGTGAACTATGTGATCTTTGTCGGGGAAATTGAAGTTCTTTGTTCATTAAATTTGTACAGCTTAAACTAGTTTTATTCATTGTTAAGTAAACAAAAACTCTTCAAATTATATTCAGGTAGCAAAAAATGAGAACATATTCAGTTTGAAATAGTTTATACGCGTTATTTATTTTATCGATATGGCACGATAATCACTCGTCATGCCTAGGCGCAGGTCGCGGGCCGCTGCGCGCACGCACACCGATCCTCGGCGTTCTATAACACTTATATTTGCTTACAATTTTTGCACTTTAAGTAATGCACAGTGGTGCGGTGATAAATCTTTGCGCTGTCTAGTGCTTATTTTAAATTAAATAAACTTACAGATTTTCATTTTAACGTAATTAGTCGACCGGTGATTTACGAATGCCATTTAGATTTTATCGAAGCGTTGAAAATTTAAACTAACTCAGAAGGTACATTATTGTAAATAATTTAGTAAATGAGAACACCGATACACGGGGTCTTTAGATAGGACATGCGATGCCCGAAATACGGCCATTAACAATATGTATGAAGATAATCTGGTTAGATATCAGCAGCGCCCCGTTGACAAGGGCTGTACATACGTTTTTTTATCATTGAAATGTGCGACGGAGACTTCATCAGCTCATCGCAATTCACGTGACGTAATGTCGATACAACTGCAAAAAGTACGCTCTTTCTTACAAATATAACACTTTAAATTCTTGTTAACATTCATGGTTTATTAAGTTCACTTCATTCTGTCCCGTTATAGTCGTAACATAATGACTTCTCAGAGGTAATCGCTAAAATGATCGCTTTTATATCAATTACTCGAGTACGGTCTATTGACCGGAACAACGGTGAAAGTTGCGGGGAATGCCCTGTATGTGGAAACGCAAAAACGTGCTCACACTCGCCGTTAGTGACGGTTCACGAAGCGCTACCCTCGACCTAAATATAAATGCAACGCATCCCTTTATAATAACAATATTACAAAATAATTCCTGTTTAGATAAAAAAAAGTATTTAAGATAATTAGCTCGTTATTGATTCATTAAATTTGATATTCAAATTCTTTTAGTACTCTCGTATTTTGAAGTACCTGTGGTGACTTACTGCACTCACTGAACTCGATCATTGATATGCATCCACGGTCACCGATCTAGCAAATTTAGATTAAAAGACGTATTTTTTGTATTTGATTTACTAGATTCTACATAAATAAATAAATATGGGATAATATCACATATATTACTCTGATCCCAATGTAAGTAGCTAAAGCACTTGTGTTATGGATAATCAGAAGTAACGACGGTAACACAAACACCCAGACCCAAGGCAACATAGAAAACTAATGAACTTTTCTACATCGACTCGGCCGGGAATCGAACCCGATTGAATTCTACAGATTATTATTGTTAAATGAGTAGCAAGTATTTATAGGTCTGTCTGAATAATCAAATGTTTTGAAGCAGTACAAGAAACGGAACATTTAGAGGTCATAAAACGTTAGTAAAGCTGGTGTACCTACCTAGTACCTATTAAGTCAATAATTAACAACATCGGTCGTACAATTCAATACTACAGTCAAAATATACTTTATTCAAGAACGCTTTTGTATAATCATTTTTGCCATTCTGTATAATTAAATTTATTCAACATTTCGCCTAAAAGTCAACGAGTCCACGCTTTTTGTATCATCAGTCACTTTTGAAGTCGATATTCGAAGTCTTACTTGACATGCCTCGTATAAAGTTCGCGTAACTGTCATTCAAATATTATCGTTTGGGTAATTGTTATAGCATTTATATTAACATATATTATCTGATGGTTAAAAACGATTACATCGGAAAGCTATTTTACTAAAAAAAAAGTTCTGGAGAAAAATATTTTTTGGTTGCCTAATGATCCCATCATGGTTATCATCGTGGTTATCATCATGGCATGAGCGCGTTTCTTGGAGCTTTAATATTATATAACAAAAACAGACAATGTTTTTTACTTTTGCTATTTAATACATTTAATATGCGTCTAAGAAAGAGCTCGTAATTAAAGCATATTTTTATACACGGGATTATAATAAAGTTCATAAAAAACGTGGCGTTAGTATTCGTTGACTTTCATGCAGAAAGTACATTTGATTGTAAGTTATTAATATATGTATCGCAATTCGTGTAAAGGAGAAACAGATGAGTTTATAGCCGCATACGTTCACGTGACTCGATAGATTTGTTGACTACGAATTCGAAATATTAGAGTGTATTTAAAGGCGGCGGGTCCTTTTTCATGACTTCAATATGGGGATGCAATTTATAAAAAAAAACGCATGACATTTAACGTGTCTGATGTTCCATTAAGCTCCCCATTTCAAATATGATAATATAACAAATTACACGGTTTTGTATCGCGTGCCCGGAGTGTCCTTTGAACTCGACTGACGATCACGTGACAACTCTGGCGACAGATGTTGTGGCGCTCCGGGCACTTTGAGCCTTATGCAGACGGCGATAAGGTCGGCCCCGTCCCTAAATACCACGAGCTGCGTTTCGTCGGTTCGATTAGTGATATCGAGATATCGGGATATCGGCACGGTCGCTTGATTCATTAGCGCTGAAACAAAATGCTGTAAATAAGTCGAATTAATTTAGGTGTCGTTTCGCGTCGAGTTTTTATCTTTAGTTGTTGAAAGTGCGTGAATAAATTGATAATAATCGATATTATTCATTAAAGTGTTTAATGTTATTTAATCATGAGATATCGCAATTGACATAAACATATCCCATTCATTTCAAGTGAAAGTTAAATTAAAATAATTAGTGTCGGGCCAGCCCCTCCACGGGCGGTAATCGACGCTTAGCTGGCGGATAACTACGGTTCAATATTATTACAAGACAAGATCATTTGAAGCTTTTATACGATATGTGTGTCGTGAATCGTCGAATGAGTGATGTTAGTTTCCGATATCCAGACCGAGAGTCCAGCGATAAATGATCGGCGCAGATCTTTAATAATTATGTTTCGAATACCTCTGTGGATCTAATTTAATAAATAGCCCAGTAATTGTTTCGAGTATATCAGTTCTGCAATTTGCTGCGCGGGCGTCGGTCGGGATTCAATAAGTCAGGGTGTATCGCAGCATCGGCCGCACCGAGCGAGCGAGCGGCCCGAGTCGTGACGTAACCGTATACATATTTTTATTTAATTATGATATTATTTAGATGCAACTGAAGATAATTGATGGCATGTTTATAAGGAACGAATATAAAGGAAATGAACCAACGCAATATTTTTATTACTAGCACACATGCCAGGAGACCGCGCAGAATGGCTGGCTGATTCATTCGAGGAGCCATCGATGAAACTTCTAATAAGTCCTACTATACTAAAAGTTAATCTGTATAATTCATTAGACGCGTGACTTGTGACATATTCAAATTATATAAAAAAAATATTCTACCATGTATATGTTTTAAGCAAGATTAATGACTAATAAAAAGTATTTACAGAATATGTGTATGGTAAAGATTGTAAGTAAACATGAGGTCTGTGGGTGTAGTCGTGGATCTTTATGATCTGATGGGAGATATCGTTTGGAGGTTACACGCTCCGCCGCTCCGCACGACGGCGCTGCGTCCTGCGTGTCTGCGCCGGCTTCGTGTCTTTGAACACAGGTGTTGAGCTCACTGTATGGACATATTGATTTTATTTCTAAGACAATGAAACTTAATTGTTGTAACAAATATTATTTATTGGTGATGATGTATGATATATTTCAATTCATTTACTTGCCACTTCTTATTGAAAATATAATCAGCTGAAGCATTACTTTGAAAAACATTTCTAACAAAATTATATACTATATATAATAAAATTATATATAAAATTATATACATTAGTAGGTACTAGTGGAATTACGACTGAGTCAAATGTACACATTTTGTTTATCTACTTCATATATGTGTAGGTACGTTGTATGTGCGGAATTAGTCACTAGTCTTTGGGTTAGTGTACTATACTTCACAAATGATCACACTCTGTACACATTGTTGCAACATACCTCCAACACAAAATTGGCTCAGAGTGGTTATTCCGATAGAGTAGTTAATCTGAAAATTACCTAGGTATTATTGTAATCGGATAACGTAGAGAGATATATTGTAAGATGTCAACCCGTAAATGTCCCACTGTTTCACGACGCGGCTCTAGTGCGCGTCGGTACATTTGAATCACGTGAGCCCAACAATCACCCAACTGCAGCAGGTTTCATGCAGCGATGTTTTCTTCACCGTCGAGTACGAGATTACACACGAGCTATACGAAAACTCAGGAAAGTTTGCTTAGTTTTTAACCGTGAATAAGATCATTACTCGAGACAAAAGAATAGCAGGCACTATAGCCGCTACCCGAAGACCTACATACCCGAAGCAAAGTTGCGTTAAATATGTTTGTCTATAGAGGATGCACTGGTTGCATCAAAGAGCAACTGAATTCATTTGCAACTAAATTCGTCAATATTCTTTAATTAGATTTGATTAGATTCTGTGTGTTTTCGTTTCCCAAATAAAAATAAAATATTTTACTCATAGAAAATTAAATTTAAATTCATATTCACTAGCACAAGATTTTTATGATGGGTTCGTTTTTTGTTTTATGATTAGTGTCCGCGTAAGCGGCGCACATACAGTGCGGACACAGCGCACACAGTGCGTACGTAGGCGACTCGGGCATGGGAGGCGAGCGAGGCATCTCAGATAATCTGTTGAATTTTCCATGCGCGCCGTATCTCGGCGGACATTGTCGGGCGCAAAAAGCGGCCGGCGGCGAATCCCACTTCGTTACATAATCAGACGCTCTCACAGACCTAATATGGCGCTTTTCTCACATCTCCTGCTATTTTTTATTGTATTTTAATTGCATTTTAGTTTAAATTCAATTACGCATTATATCAATGTAATAATATATCCAACCATATCGTCCTGTCTTTAATTAAATTGTTAATTCTGAAATTGATTCTTGAAAATGTTATTAGTAACGAGGGACGAAAGAGTTTACCAACACTCGACTTTAATTCGATGCTCTACTAAGCCGTTGCGTATTCATTAAAGTAAAATGATTATGACCAAAAATAGTAAATTTCGGGACACATTGGCTCCAACAAGCAGACGAGTACAAAGAGGTCCTGGCGCAGTGGTTTAGCAGCATACTACCGGCCAAGCGAGCACAAAAAGCAACCCATTCATATGCACAGGGAGGAGTGTGGTCAGTTTTTGCCCGGCCGGACGTTCCCCGCGTTTTATTTGTAAATTGGGCGCGCAGGCGAGCGCGGGCGAGCCGCGGGCGCGCGGGACACGGTAACGAGCGCCGAGTCGCTCGACTCATTCACATGCGCGACTAGTTTTTGTCGCAGCGCATAATTGAATAGGAATGGCGTACTCGGAACGGATCTAATGCGACCAGATGAGTCTCGTAATGAGCGCTGCACCGCTGCGCCTTATCCCGCGCGCATAGAGCTCCATCTCGAGCGCCCCTGTTGCGGCGGATTAATTGCCGCGTTACTTGTGTAGCTTAATTAAAGTGACTCGTTAACTTTTATTCGCTAGTCATTTGTAAAGACATACATTTACAAAATTTTCCTCTTTACCATTTCCCATCTGCAGAGGAGGATTGTATTGTAATAATTGCAGCTCGGCGTCAATCTCGATGACTGAATGACATTTTTGTTAAAGAACTGCTTAGATGGATGCAACAAGAAATGCCAATATGAGAGCGTGACACACTCGTTCCGGTGTAAGTGTGAAGTTGTTTTTCTTCTGGCCTAATGCCAGCTCCCTTTTGTGAGTATCCACAAAATGTTGCAGCTGTCTGCGAGCGTTCCAACCGATATATGTGTGACTTTGTTCAGCTTTAAAATATATTGTACTTTGTGCAGTAATCTTATTGTTAGTCAGTAAAAAATATTTAAAAAATTAAAACAATAAATGTAATTTTCATTACGACCTTGCTCACCTATATCTTAGTTCATTACCTACATCATTGATCTTTAAAATCGGTATAATTACAATGAATTGAGTAAACAATTTAAATGAAACAACAAGCTATAGAAGGCTACCCTATCGAGGAAATTAATAAAAAAGGGTTTGATTTTTAACCGTCTCTGGTCCAACTCAAAGCAGCGGTAAGATGGCGTTCAATTTGCTGACATGACTAAAAGTCATGTGATTGTATTCGAACAAAAACACAACATTGGAACAGTACGTAAACACTGGTTGTGTATTTTAAATCTCCGTACATACTTTGGAGATGTTGTGGTGGACTGCAGTATCGTTAGCAGCTATTCAAATTTGCTGCGATGAGTATCTTTAACGGGGTGCATACAGGTGCATACTTCTACAGCGAAGAGAGTGTACATGGGTATTTTAAGAATACATATATTGATTTACTACGGGAGTTATGAGTTTTAAAGTAAATTATTTTATAAATATTCGATCTTTTAAATTCACGCCAATAACTAATTTGATTAAAATTCCAAATTAAGGTATGCAAATGTTTATGTATCTTAGTGCTGACTTGCAAACTATTTACGTTCGTAAAGAGTAATCAAGTATTCAGCCTCCATCCCGAGGAGCGGCGATGCGACGTACGTACGTGCGTACGTATGTACAGTGCGGACAGTACACCGGGAGCCGTGGGAACATCGAATACGAAAATATTCCGAGTCTTTATTGTCATACGCTCACGAATTCGTATCGGAGGGATGGCATGTCTTATAGCTTTCCATTGCGGACTTCTTTGTAACACATTATTATTTATCAAATTAATGATTGCAATTATCTAATTATATGTTTGAGAGCGCTATGCAATCGTTCATTGTTCCTCGCCAGTCCTCGTCCGTCCTCGTCGGACCTCGTCGGTATCGGACAGTCCCCGGCAGTCGTGGACAGTCAGCGGTATCGTTTCCAATTTGTTGTATGTATTTCATTAATATTTATTATAAGGAGCAGCGGCTCGCACGGGCAGCGAACACTGTTTATATCTGCTAATTTATCGTCGTATTTTAATTGAGAGTCGTCCCGACATTCGGATCGCCGGTGCCAGTGCATTCAATGTAAATGCGATTCAAAAGTAATGGCCTCGTTGGCAATTGACTCGGCGCCTGCGCCCGCGCACCGCCTCGACCCTCACCCCCTCCGCGCCACCGACCCTCACATCGCTGTCCACGCAATTAATTTACCACTAATCAATGCTAATTTAGCTCAGCGTTTCTTTACGACCGCCGTTAGAGTATGATAAAAGATTCGCTATTGAAAATATCTAACACGGATTACCGACGAAACGACGAAAGAGATTTATGCCGTGGCGCTCCGCACGAAATGATTTTATGATTATTACAACAGCAGCCACGTTACACCAAAAGACGTTAAAGTTGCGACTCATTAACAGCACGGAATTAGTTTGCAGCAGTGCACGCAGTGCTGAGTCCTAGTTGCAGGCATAGTTTATATTGAATAAAGGCTTCCTATAGAAGCGTGACTAATAATTCCAGTTTAGCGACGTCCGCGACCGCGACGTTACATTTATTCATTTCGTCTAAGGAGCGACGTAGATGTCATCGGGTTCAGTAGCCGCGCGTCGAGTTTTTGCGGTGTGGAAAAAATCCCAAGAGCGAGGACAGCGCGGGATGAGCCGGGAGAGGCGCGTGCGGCGGGAGGGACATAAATCGCTGGTAAAAAGCGACCGGCGTCCGTTTTTTGCGATTTCTTGTTATGCGCATACCGTTTTTTGCGGCAACGTGTTCCCGACAAACGAGACTCTGCGAGTTTTCGCCGCGAACAATGGTCGCGATAGTATTGCGGTGATTGCGCGCGCGCAGGCGGCGCAACGCATTTGCATGTTGTGGCCAATCAGTGCGCAGCCACGCCCTCGCCTCCTCGCCGCCTCGCCTCCGCCTCGCCACCGCCTCGCGTGCACTACTCGCTAACGAGACTCGATGACAACTCGAGCCATTGTTCTACTCATCTCCCACATAAGCTACGCAATCGCTGCGCCGACGCTTCATGAATATGGACACTTTATATCTTCTTAACATAGGTATCGCATACGACGACCACGTGCAGAGGCAGCGAAACTGAGCACAGCAGCTCATAGGCTTGTGATCAAAAGCACCATTCCCGAAAGGATTTGGAAATAAATTCTTCACGCTAAAACTCCGAACATATATTTTATTTTTAAACTTTCCGGATTTCTTTCAAAGTTCGTTGACATCAGAAAACACAAAATAATATAAAAATAGTACACACAAATGAAACGCTAGAAAAACTCCGTCAAGTTCACATTGATATACGTGCCCTATAGCTCCATCCCTGGAGCAGTTCGGCTTTTATAAAAATGAAAATGAAATACTTCTTCTTCGTTTTCTTACGAGTAAACGAAGAACGAAAGGCCAACAGTTTCTCAATTAAGCGTACTTTAATTTATAACAATAAATAATTATATATCACACGTACTGTCAAATGTACGAACAAACATACTCATTATAATAAGTTACAGGTATAATATGATATACCACATATAAGACGACACGTGTACTGTACACGTGTCGTCTTGTATGGGTATTGAAGTCGGTTCCTACATTTTCACAACTTGATACTTTATTTATTTTCAGTATAAAGTTAACAAAAAACCGGTTATATTTGGAGCTTCAGCTGTACGCCATTGGACGAAGAGTGAAGAATAGTACATGACAGTAAAAACCTGCAGTTGAAATCGTCTGTTACATCCTTCGACGCCTTGTTGAGTGTGGAGCCTTTTGGATAGAAAAACCTTTGAAACAGAACCAATTTTATGATACGTTGTAATCTGCGAAGCACTGCGACGTAGAGGCGCTACACGTGTACCAGCGGCTCGCAGGCCAGAACCAAAGTCTTAACAGATACAATGCAAACATAAATCGACTAAACTGACGCAGATTGGACATTTAAAAAATTTACTACGAACGGTTCCTTGTAGGACTCGATAATTTTATTTAATTGGTTCAACATTAATTGTATTTGGCCAGTATTTATGGATCTGACGTATTATTTTGCTTCTTCGAGGAGCTTTACTTATACCATTAAGGATATCTTATTGTTTTTTATTATTTCAGATAAAACATATATTAACTTTACAGAGCTTTATTTCACCCGTTCTTGCTCAAATAATATCAATAGTAATTGAATATGGAACAGGCTTCGCCTGCTGGTCGCCGTTGATTTTCATGTTGGACAATATAATTGTAATTATGATATATACGTAAGATTTATTTAAGAGATTACGGCATTCGGGAGACGTTAGGGCCTCGACTATATACAAATAAATAAAAATTAAAAATAGTTACTGTAGAAAACATGACTGCGTGGAATGGTGGCAACAATGCTAGCAGAATTTTCCCGTTGCATCGCAAATATTATAACTATTACAGGTATGTGATTGGAGAAAATTAGGAAGTAAACTACTAAGTTTCCTCCCTTTATAAAACGGTTCTTATCGTTTGCATCTATATCACGTTATGTATTGACTATACATTAAATTATTCCTGTAAAATGTGGATTTGAAAGTGCTCGGAATCCTAATTCAACAATGTATATTTTAATTGACTTCCTGTGATGAAAAGTATTCTAGAGAGGTGGATGACCCTTAATTTCGACGTGAGGTGTCAATGCGCTGTTTTATTAGAATCTTTGTAATGGGCTCTACGTGTCAGAGCAGAACATGATAATATACAAAAAAATCTTGATATGACAACAATAGAAGTGGTATTTTTAGACTCACAGTGGCTAGCCTGTTTTGTCGTACATCGTGATGTCCCGGCTTCAACTCTCGGGTCAAGCCAAAAAAGAGTTATTGGGTTTTCCTGTCAAGAATATTTTAGCATTAGTAGAGACTGTTCGCAAAGCACGGAATATTATTAATTGGTCCTGCGTCTAATCATCATATCTGGTGTCGGAATACGAGAATGTTTGTGTGTCATAAAGTCATCAGTTAGTTGGAAGGTAGATATCTCCTTCACTGTGATACGAATATTACCAATTGAGACTGTTATTTGCTAAACAAAAATAGATTTCGCAATATTTTTTTACCAAATAGCAATTTCCTTTTTGTTTAAAGAAATTTGTAAATCAAAGTATTATAATACCTGTATCTCATGGTATTTTATTATTTAATTTAAGGAACGAGTTAAATTCCCATAGAAGTCAGTCACGTGCTCTGATGATGCGGTCACACGATGATAACACTTGCTTGTTTGTTGAGATTAAACTACTGCTGCCTCTTAATGTAACAAGTTTCCCCTTTTTTGAGTTCATATTCATTGTCTTCTGGTTAATTTACCTAAACATCGAGTCGAGATGGCCCAGTGGTGGAAACAAGTCAATCTTAACCGAAGACTGACTTCTAATTAGAATATGTCTCAGTTCACCTCCTTTACTGATCCCACGAAATACAGCAACTTCTTGAGCTGATGCTCATCAACCATTCATTTAGAACTAAGTGTATTGGCAAACAGATGGAGCAGAGGAAAAATTAAAATGTCTTCTTTGTGAGCAGCCTAAATATTCCCTCTCCTCCGAAAGGATGTCTTGTTTCCAAACAGTGGATGATTACTTACCTATGTTTGGGCATCAACCTATTTAATATCGACTTCGTGTCCGTATATTCCATTTTCATGGGAGCCGGGATAAAGAAGGCTAACGGGCGGCCATCCATCACGTTATCCGAGAATCGCCTCGCAGACGTAAACACGTCTCATAAACATATTGTCCGACCCTCACATAATAACCCTCCCTTATCCTCGCATTTCACACTCAAAGGGGTACTCGACCGTTCTTCGTTTATGAGCGCGGTTATTCTGTACGACATAAGGTTAATTTTAGCGGGTTCCGGCTGCAAACGTTGATGCGGCCGCGAGCGTCGATTTACCGTTGACAGAAATTAAACTGCGTACCTATTGAGTGGACATGCGGGCGTCGAGTCGAGCTCAGGGCTGGCGCGGCCGATGCGTTTCATTACTGACGCTTCACTTTTTGTTAAACTACGAGGTCGCTTGACTTGTCTCCAAAGTCCGTCATGTGATTAGCTTTTACTGTCTTCTCACTCAAATATGCTAGCGCTGATAAGAATATATATTTATATGTCGATGTTTTATTTCAAATTGTTATATTATATTAATTATAATTAGAATGTATCGTAAATTACTGTTCTGTATACAAAAAAATATATGTTTATTTACATACATTTTGTAAAAATATATAATACAAATATAATATAATACAAAAATAAAATGTGACACAAACATTGTTTCGTGTAATATTATTGCTCACATGATTTCCTAATGTATTGTAATACAATAAAAAAAAAATTACGTAAAACTGCGCCTGCCACGGCCCTGCGCTGTGGCCGCTGTTAACAGGATAAATATCCTAAACGCTTCCTAATTGACTGCCACCCGGTGCAGCTCCCCCTCCCCTCCGCCTCCCGCCACCCGCACATCCACATCTGACATCATTGCCTTTTTATTATCGATACAGTGTAATATATTGATATGCATTTACATTTATTAAAAAGCATCTTATATTAGATCAGCTTTAACATAACCACTACACCACTATTATCTACGTTTGGTCTCGTAAATGTCCTCGCCATCAGGATTTGACATATAGAAATTTATTTATTTAACTGACTTATGATCGTCGGCCTGAAATCCACTTACTCGGTAAAAAAAATTCAAATCGATCTAATCTAATATGATAAAGTGTCTTTTTATTATATTGTACGCGAGACGTTTTTGCGCGAGGTCTCACGCCACGCAATCCAGGTGGAGTGTAAAAATCATATAAAATCCTTAAGGTAATAAAGTGTGAAGGGAGTGAAATGCGCGTGCGCCTGTTCGCAGTGCGTGGCATTAGTTCCGCGCGGCGCATTCGTCAAGCGACGTGTGCGATGCGCTCGCGCCGCACTGCGGTGATTACGCCGCGACGAGGGACATTGCGCATCTTTATCGGTGCGCATTGAGCGAGCTCACATTTACTTATGATTTATTTTTATACTATTATTACACCTGAATCCTACATGGATGCAATTCCGCCACATAGGCAGCTCATTATGAGGTGGTGCAAACTCCAAAACTTTCCCTCAAAAGAAGAGGCGGCCTTACTCAGAATTGGGGCATTTAACGGTTGTTCCTTAAGTTTTGCTCGAGTCGCGAGTCTTATACTTGTGGGAATTATATTCGCGATTGCCTATACACATGAATACAGTCTTTCGGAACATCACTTGTAATACTTAATTAATTATCGAAAGGAGTACAAGATCACAGAAGTTAAGATTAAAAACTGATAAATTAGTAATTAGTAAAAATAACAAATAAAACTCTCTTATTATTTTTATTATTACTAATAAACTAAAAAGGCTTAAATAAATAAAATAAATGAGAATCACATAACATAATGTACTAATGGCTTTAACTTACAAATAATTTTAATCCTCAGTCCAGGTTAGGGTCCAGTAGAATGAGCCAGCCAGAGTTTGAAGTTCTAATAAGCTCACTCAGTAGTTGTTCTATGGCCAAGAAGAGTTATGACTCTATTTTCAGATTAAAATTTGGGCTACATTTCTTTCATATTCAGTTAGAACAGCATGACAACAGACGCAAATAATTTTTCAAAATGAAATCCCTGAGTAATCAGTTCGAGCATAAAATTCTAGCTTAATGGATTACTTTGTATTGGATTATTAACGGAATACTTTGTAATCCATTAAGTACTAATATATTCGAACACTCCAAATGTTTGATTTTAAATTCTAACATGAACCTCTTCTGTCCGACTTTGGATGCGCCTGGCCGGTGTACTCGTATATTGTTCTGGCTGTTTTTATGAAATAATTAAAGCTATTGTGTTCAATTTACACTCTCTTCAATTCACGCTCGTCTATTGTACTCGCACTCGTACGCTTTGACTGGATATTAATTAGTATAAAGTTCTCATTAAGTGTGTTTACGCGTTGAAGATTAGAGTATCGCCGAATGTAATAGCATTCTTTTTCAAAGTTTTGTTTTTGTTCTGTGAAGGTTAAATCATAAGATAAATATTACATTTCACATATGTTATCAATGACAAGTTATTGTAGTTTCATTTTGGACTTCTGGCTGTATTTTTTGGTTATCAGAATTGTATAAACACAAGAAGTAAGGATAAACATATGCCATGCCCACTCAAATTATCCTTCCCGAGCCGAGGTATTTGTATATAACCTGTAAAAGTCATAAATTTATATCTTATTATACGATACAAATATAATTATAGATGATAAAAAGCGTGTAGTACATATTTATTGGTTTATATACGGGGCATTCAACTGCTATTATTCATTTTATTTAAATATGTCTGAATTAGTGTTGATGAGACGAAAGTAACAGTCAGGTACTCAAACACGCACTGTGTGCCAGACATTATACGTATTACGTAAACATACAATCCTTCACATGGATCTTATAATGTTGAGATTTGTGTAAGTTTGGTCCCCGGCTCTGTCTGTATTAATTACATTCGCAGGCGAAGCGAGACGGAAGTTGTTTCTTTATAAGATTTAATTAGCATCAGTAGAAAATATTACGATCACTATCTACGAAAGCAAAACCAGTGTTAGGAAACATCACAGTTGAATCACATTGATTACCTCCGTGGTCGAGTAGTGTGTACACCGGTTTTCATGGGTACGCCACTCAGAGGTCTCAGGTTCGATTCCCGGCCGAGTCGATGTAGAAAAAGTTGATTAGTTTTCTATATCGCCTTGGGTCTGGGCGCTTGTGGTACCGTCGTTACTTCTGATTTTCCATAACACAAGTGCTTTAGCTATTTACATTGGGATCAGAGTAATGTATGTGATGTTGTCCAATATTTATTTATTTATTTATTACATTAATAGAGAACATACAAACGACTTTACCGATTTCGTTTACCGTTTAAGAATAATAGTCTCTGTTCGCTGTATTGTGTATTTCTGTCGGTCCTGCTGGCCTGTCATTGGTGGTGGTGGTGATCATATCCTCTTAGTCATTCAAGAGTCACGATGTTAGGTTACTGAACTCTGTCAGATATATTTCCTCTGCCTGTATAACCAGTGGGTTCCGGTAAAACTAAACTGAATAAAAAAGTAAAAGTAACGCGTTGACAGATTTTTTGAAAATCGGAGGCCCACAAGTGGGAAATTTTCTGGCATCAAATGTTAGTCACTACTTATAACGTAAGTTATCCTTTCTCACAACTTATACTTGCCAACGTTTAAAACACTTTCTTAAGATCACAATAACAAGATTTTAAAATTATTCTAAATATATTTTTACTGACCTTCTTTAGGCGTTTTCTTTTTATTTAATTATGTTACTATTACCTATCAGTGAGAGTGTGTCCGCTGATGCCACATTGCAGGCTATAAGAGCTGTGTGGAGCGTGGCGAGCGCTGGGTTGGCGGTAAGTGCGGTGGCTGATTGAAATGTCACGGGCGGCGCGGGCGCACGCTCGCCTGTGAAATCGCTAATGACAGCCCGCTGACGTAGGGCTAACACTTTGGGGTGAATTTGATTCTGTGTTCGAAATGACACGTCATCCAAATTTATATTTTATTAAGAAACACGTAGAAGATCGGAATAATCTTTCTTCTCGTTAAGTAGAGCGCCGTGACAGGTTACTATTATTATTTTATATGTAATGTTTTGAAGTGATGGTACAAGATCATAGATCGGTAACTCTAATATTTTTCAAGTACATGCTTTGGACACGTAAGTTACGAAACTCTATAGCTATTCAAGCAATCTGTCTGGCCTGATGTCGGGCGTGGGACAGCCCTGCCCGCGACAGGCCCGCGCGGCCGCCTCGCGGCGCAGTTGCAGTTCATTATAAAGCCATTTGCGTCGACAATTGTTTATGGTCATTTGAATAATTTACATGTGCGACCGACGTGTGACCACCGCGTGCTCTCCGTCGGAGCGAGGAGTTGGAGGTAATTGAAGTCATCCTGCGTTTACAAATCAATTTCACAAGAACCTGTCCGAGACGAAGGAGTCCGTGCTTTATGTTATCGTTTTACTCGCGGGAATCTTGTGTCATTACGTTTGTAACAGCTCCTGGGAAGATTGAATTACAGCGTCCCTTATTCATGTGAGATTATAAGAAACATTACTACACGGCGTTTTTTAATTGCTTAGACGTCCGGAAACATTTGGTTTTAAATAAACCGTTATACAAACCGCACGGTATTTTAACATAATTAATTGATAATTGAAATACGGACATGTTTCCATTGTGTAGTATTATTTTATGTTTTACATATAAATCTTACCATATATTCGTAGCTCTAGAGAAAATCTTTGGCCCACCTGCAGACGATTTCTGACCAAATCATAAAACGTGGTAGAGTTTTGTTGAGAATTTCTAAAATATCGACGAATAAGATCTTTGTGGCCGGTTTTGTGAATTAAACAATCAGAAAAGTTATCCAATCAAAACACGTAAGGATAATTTTAAGGTTTTATTTAATAAAAAAATGAGATATACAAAAAATAATAAAGGTGATTCAAACCTGTTGAACCAAAGCAGGCGAATGACTTTTTACTCAAATATCTATAAATATAACGCTCGCTTTACGTTTTTCTTCGAGTTATTGTGAAATAACAACTCTGTGAAAAACATTCATTATGGACAGTCTAATTGATAAACATATATTTTAAAAACTTTCTGAAAATCGGTGCGGGCGTATACCAGCCATAGAAAATTATATGAGACCACCCGGAGAGCTACCTCAACAGAATTTAACTTAAGTCATTCCAATTCTTCTAGTAAGTTTCGAGTAAAGGTAGATAGAAAAAAAAAAAACAATGCAAATAAGATTATTTAGTGATACTTCATACAATCTTATTAGAAAAGTACATTTGATTCTAGCTTACGGCATACTTCAACTTTATTTGTTCTTGAAGTTCTTTTGTAAAATATTCTCAAACATCTATCGCTAACTCGCCTTATACTTATATAAGAATTGATCCTCATTTTAACAAAAAACATTTGCCTACAAGGCGTTGTAGGTGTTAATAATGCCATTATTACGAACGCTTCCGGTCTCATTTACGCTATTTACCGCGGAATGCCCGACGAGTTTAAGAGATAATTGTATTATTCGATGCAATTCCGTGGCGTCCCATTGGGTGAGGAAGGGGAAATTTACATTCGATTTCCACTTACCTCATCTAGAGTCTTGTGAGATGTCACCAAACGAGATTCCCGATTGAAAACAAACGCAAACAGTATGTTTAAAATACTGCATTAGTACTTATAGTAGTACTACGATGAGTGCTCGCTATGTAAATAAGATGTGTTTCCGGAGGTATTTGTTGTAATTGTTGTGGAAGATGTATTTACCGGCGACCAGTTGGATCGCTGATCTTTCCAATAAAGGCTATTTGAAAATTCACATCACATTCATGGAAATATTATTTTAATATTGTTTTTTTTTATTTGTACCAGGATGTAGAGATGCTGGTTAACTTTTGTCATAGAAATTTGTATCGTAAAAAATATTAAAAAAATCCTTGTCGTTGTGCAAACAACCATGGAGTCAAAGATTTACATCCATCGCGCGTCTTTCGCCCTTTGATAGGGTCACAGTATGCTACTAGTAGGCTATGACAGTTTAGATAATGAAAATAGCCTTTTATAAAATTCCCAATAAATTATGCTGATTATATTTTTAAGCAAAGATGAATTGTTTATGAAATCGTTCGGCCATTACGGTGTACCTCGAGGATCCAGTAGGTCTGCACGCTCCGTGTGGTTAGTGACGTAATAAATCTACACCGAGACACACATCTATATCGATTATATAATTTATCTACGGAAGTTTATTGCGTCAGAGTAATGAAATTGTTAACTCGGTCCGTACTTTGCTCTTAGATTAAGTGTATCGAGGCAATCGAGGCGACGGAGCGAGCATCAATCAGCGGCACCGTGGATGTGTTTGCCCGCCATCGCATCGCAACATAATTTTACTTCGGTCTGACGATAGCATCGCGCCCGCGACGCCGCGACCCTATTCCGAGCCGCGGCTCGCACACCTGTGCGACGTCGGCGGGCGGCGCTATTAGCACGAAACGTTCTCATAATACTCTATTTAAATGGATACCTATTCCATATCGGTCGACAGGAATTCATTAATCGTCTGGTTCAAATTATTAAAAAATATATTATTTGTCACAAGACTCGATTCATAGGTGCCATTTATAGGCATAATCGTTGTGTGAACCGATCGGCGTACTTATTCAATGATACTTCGCGAATATGGAATACGATTGGAAGTTTGTTTATAAAAAAATAGGTAACAAAGCGCGTGAGCTAAAAAATAAAATTGGATGAAATTGCCTTCCGTGTTTCTAGAATAGAGCGTCACGGTAAAGTCAAGATGCGCCGGTAATTCCGCACGGAGCTGGTTAAATTTATTAGAAAGCCGATCGCGCCCTTCTCAGCTCGCCAATTTACTAATCGTAACTCATCTGCGATAAGCGTGGTATTACGAGACGCGCGGGCGGCGGGCGCGGGCGGCAGGCGTCGCTGCGGTGCCGCGGAGACGCGCATTATCGATGGCCCGCCGAACCGCCTCGTGCCATAATAAGGAACCTAGATCGCAGCGCTTTAAATAATATCGTGCGATGCGCTGGCTACGGTCACTGACCTGCGCCGTACGGCCGCTACGGTCTCACCGGCCGATGCATCACGTAACTGCATTGCCTAATTAATATTTAAATACGCAGGAGCGCATCCGCTCAGTAGAACATCGCCGATTATGTTATCGTTACTTGTCGATGATGCTATCTGCCCGATCACCGAGCGCACTGCCACCAGTGCTCGTAAATTCTCTTTATCATACGCTTATGACAGTAAAATGTTTTTGTTAATATAAACCAGCAGTCAACGAGTAGTAGGTAAGCGGCTAATTTACGCTGACACCGTTTACGTCGAATGGTATCGGCGGAATGCGCGGGCGCATGTCGTGAATAGATTCTGTTGTAGCTTAGTTATGGAGCATAACGAGGCGTTAGACACATTAGCTGACTGTTAGGTTTCGGTGGGAACAGCCCCGTCACCCGATATAAAAGGCTACAATTTTTAAATTGATTCTCCGTCTATGACTCCAAAATATATATTTTTTATTATTGATCAATTTACCCTAATTACGTTAAACGTATTTTATCGTAGGAACTACTTCATGTACCTACCGTGGTATACTCGGTCATTTTAAGATAAAATAATTTTGAAACATTCTACGGAACTGTTGTATTCGATTTAATTTACTTTCAAATAAAATAGTAGAGACTATTGAGTTTCTGCAGGTTTATCAGAATATAAGTAATGATGAGAACCCGTTCCGAGTGCACTTACTATCTTTCGTTTTTAGCCCGTAGTCATCTCGACCAAACCAATTTAAATGTAGTTCTTTTAATTGCTATACGAGTATGATTTGATCAAGAGTTAGCGGGTGATAGAGTTCGAGTGTCGCGCCGCAGTCGGCCCGACGGGTTCTCACGATGGCCGCTCATCGGCGCGACCGCGTCGACAATTGATCGCCAATTATACAATTGCTCGCTTTACGCCACTTTATACTCGGGACCATCAGCCCCTGTCGGCCCAGGACCAGAGCCATGGGAACCAGTAATTGTTTATTTGTTACGTGAGCTACGTCCACGAGAGAGCCGCTAAGTTGTACAGTGGACGAAATGAGGAACGAAATAATGATGCCCAAACGTTTCAAATACTTTCAAAGTCTATGCAAACATACAAAAACGTATTATATTTAGAAGTTATAAAAAGTTTGAAGCCATTATAAAATTTATAATAAGTTACCCTGCCCTGTCCGAAGCAAAAAAATACTAAATCAGTCTCTAAATCACTGGGTCTGTGCTCATATTTTACGAAAAAACAATTATTCAACCAAAAGAGGTCCTTCGTTAGATAGAGAAGGAGAAAAATTCACAAATGGTATTATTAAACAACCGGAGCGCCGGCTCCGTACGCAAATTATTTAATTGTCGCCCGTCAGGCCCCGCTCTATGGTTAGAGGCCATAAATCTAGCGGAATCATCGGCGAATTATTCAAAGGCGCCGCTCCGACCGGCCGACGAGGCTCGCCCGGACATCGGCGCGCGCACTATTCATCTTCTAAACAAATGTTAGGACATCGAATACAATCGGCTGGTGCCCTTTGTTAGGCGGACGGTGCCGTCGCGTGGTGGCAAGCGGAACTAGTTATTGTGGAGTGCGAAGCGCATTGTCGTCGCATTGATTCATAGCGTCCGTTTGTCCTTCCTGCTCTCTGTCAGCTGATAGTGCGCTATCGCGACGCACGCGCACAATCGCCCTTCTATCGCACCATCTGCGTGAAATATTCCACCTTCGCCACAATGCTCTGCTTATTTGCAACCTTCGTCCGTGCGAGGGAGCGCGCCGCGCCCGCCACGTAATACGACTGATATTGCCGTAATCGAGGTGAACAGTAATCTCGGTTAAACAATAACGACCTGCGGCCGCGTAATTCACGCCACCGCGTTCATCATGCAAAGTGCCTGTGGGTCTTCCGAACTTGCATTATACACTTTATGGCGACGACTTTAGGTTCATAGTTGATCGGGTTCGTAGGTATTTATGTCGCGGGGGTGTACAGTGTTCGCTATCGGAATTTGAATGTACTTTGCGCTGAGGACGGTGAGACGGTGGTGCGCGGGCGCAGGCGACAGATACGCATCGTCTTGTTAGCGATATCTGATGGTCGCTGCTGTAATTGGCACGGAGCGTGCGCGTGCGCAGCGACCGCTACAGCTTTCATATAAATGCTTTTATCAATTTTAAATATTCTACGGGGGATCAGTAATTTTAATACAGCAGCAGCGGCTTAAATTAGCTTATCTGCTGACTCGGTCATGTCTGCCAAGAGTACTTTTATAAGGCCTATTCGCATTTGATATTTTCGCGATTTCGCCCGTTGAACCGATAACATAATTCAAAGAAATCGTGTTCATTTAAAATAATAGCTAGTGATATTTAAACTTAGAGTTAGCAACGTGCGAGTTCTTTGAATAGAACGAATTTGACGAAAACTTTAAGAATCTTTTGAGTGTCGAAACACTATTGGTTAGTATGCACATTGACCCGCGGCGCGTGCTCGCCGGTCGAGTACACGCAGATGTGTGAAATGATCGCATCTGCACAATTCAGCGCCGGCTAATGTATGCAGTGTTAAATTGTCGTCTCGTTGTTCGATGCTATCGTCCAAGCGGGTGACGTATAAGGGGTGAGAGGCGTTAATGGCGCGAATGTCGCGATATTTGCATACAATGTGCTCCGCTAGAAGCTGCTTTCGGTTTGTGTAACTACTGAATTGCTCTTGTTATTCACTTCATTGGTTTTGCTTACAAACGTATCTATGATCTAAGCGGGTCTTACTACGATTAATACGTTCGCTCATTAAAAATAAATATATTTCCATACACACGAATTAAAACAGAACGATTATGGGACACGGCACGCCGCTGTCCGTATGAGTACACGGTTCATCTCCGTTCGGCGTTAAAGGATAAAAATAATATGAAAAGACAAGAAAGGGAAATCTTATACCAAACTCAAATTAGTTGAGTATAAAGTCTAGTTTCGTTTGTATATTTAAGGGTATCATCGAGGTATAAGCAACATTGTCAAACTGTAATCCTGTTCATTCGAATTCAGTGTATGGCAAATGAGAACGATCGCCATACTACCATATAATATCGTAATTTTATAGATGTACTCTCGTGACCGAATAGTTAGTCACGATATCGTTTAGTGACCTTGGCCTCAAATGAAGGCATACATAATCTCTCAATGTTAATTAGCCGGTTCAGTCGCGGCTAATTAACAAAAATCATTGTCGAGAAGATTCCATTTAAATTGTCAAACGGATGTCGGCTCGGAAACATGGCGTTTGTAATTATCGCCGGGAATAAAGTGGGAATTAAAAAAGGCGCCGCCAATTGTCCAGCGAATATCAATGAGCCGACGCCGCGGCGCGTGAGAAGGCGCTCACGTTGACGTCGTTTGTCTTCCTCATAATCGCTCTGTGACCCACTTGCGAAGGGTATTCATACGCCGCGTCATGCTGTGTGCGCATGTTAGTACATTTTCATTAACGAGTATATGCGCCTGCTGACGCAACAAACTAGACCACTCCTTACATCATTAAAGCGCTGCCCACCACAGGATCGCAGATGTTTCATCCCTTGCGCCTGTATCACATCGGCTCCCTCAGCATGAGTGAACAGATGTTAAGCCTGAACACGGCAATCTTGGTGTTAGACTGAAAAGTAGTTAATTATTGAGTAGGAAATTAATTATATAAACATTTAAAAGTAATCATATTCTTGATATTTTAAGTTTCTTCCGTCCGTTATAAAGGTAACTAACTGCTCTCAAAATAATCGGCAGGTTTGTAATTTTACTTTTGACCACAATCACTGACAAATGGGTGACCGCTGGAAGTTACGAATAATATTTCATATTAGTCATATCCAATCCATCTCCGTCCGCGTGTCAATACAGCTGTACGCTGGACTCACACATCATCATTACATACTATAAAACAAAGTCGCTTATCGCCATGTATGCTTAGATCTTTAAAATTACACAGCGGATTTTGATGCGGTTTTTTTTATAGATGCATTAATCCAAAAGTATGGTTTAAATTTACAATGTATGCACAGTATAGTAAAGAAATACTGATAATTTTAGAGGTTTCTGAAGTGATATCATAAATAAACACATTTTTTGCGCTGACATTGCAAACACTAGCTGAACCCTACGAGAGAGATCAAAATAATGTATTATAGAGTTGTACAACTTAAAAAGGTCTTCAAAAAAGTCCGCGATGGTATTTGTATATCTGCTTCTTAGGGAGAGCTCACAACTAACATTTTTTATCCTTTACTTTTTACGAGAAATAATGGCTTATTTTCGAAATATTTACAGCATGACATTTAAATAAATATTCTTGAAGACATCACATCTTTTAAACGCAGGTTTGTATTGTCTAACGACTGATAAACTGTGAACGTTGTAAGACATTCTGTAGTATATTTAGTATCAGCATTGGACATGTGCGAAATCGGGGCAGGTCGCTAGTTTAATATATAAATTTTGGCTACTTTCGTCAAGCGAAACTTCGTGTAAGAAGAGTTTCATAAAGCAATTTATAGTTTTTTTAATAATTTTATCTGTAAAACGTAACCGACCCAAATACCGCACCCTACTGGTTATCTCGATATTTTCATACCATGCGATCGATCTCAAAATCTGAAACAGCAATAAGATTCTCTTTTTGAATACAAACGGACAGAAGACGAGTCTCAATTGAAAGAGTTTCCAATGCTCTACTGGACACACCACTATGTTTCGGAAAGCTCGACCTGAGAAGGATACTGTGAGCCGATTAATAAAATTTCTGCATCAAAAATTAAAATTCTGATTCGATTATCTCTGTAGAATATGTTTTAATAAGAATTTTATGATTATTGTCAAATATAATACAAGTAGCTATCTTGGGAGGTGGCGTCAGATAAATCGTCATTTTCAATAAAGTGTTCATGTTTAAAGTGATACGCTAAACCGCAGCAGCTCGGCTGTGGCCGCGGGCGAGGACGCGCCACTCCCGTGCACCTGCGCACCGGCGCCGGCGCACGCGCAGCTTCGACACTATGCAAATATAATTATACCCTTTTATGAAATTGGTATTTGATAATATCTTTAATTATTATAATTTTAATATTAAATGATAAATTTTGAATATTTTCATGCGTTCATAAATAATTGATTACGAATATTATTATTAACATGCAACATGTTCAATGCAGGAATTGAAAACGACGAATGTCGGCAATGTAATGTCGGAAACGCTTTGCTAAACATGTCGATAATCTAGTGACGTAACAATGCCGGGACGCCTGTGATGTTGGCCAGCGACGCCGGCAGCCGCGACGAATGCGTTAACGTACTCGAACCTAATTAAATAGAGTTTCCATTATGATTAAACGTAAAAATCAAGAAAGAGCGGATTATGTCGAAAGATTAAGTATCGCATATCATTTAGTTGCGCTCCAATTTGGCGTAATAACGCGTTAACGTGCTCCGGCGCATAATGCGTGCACTTCGTAATAAAACCGATGCGATGCGCCGCGCACCTCACCAGCCGGCGACTTTACTTACGTGCAGCCTTCGCAGAAGTCCACGTATTTGTATTTTATTTAAACAAATCCAGCCCTTAATGATTCTCAGCAAAATCCATTTTAGCTTGCTTAATATTGGCGACGGTTGTGCGACCGGGCCGCGATGGTTTATCGAGATTTGAATACGAGTGCGGACGGTGGGCGGTGAGCTCGATATGACTGACTCACGTTTTGATTAACTATTTATTTATTGCCGAGTGAACTTTATTGCGCTTAAAGATACAGATTCGAAAACAATTTTAATTCCGACTCGAAAAAAAGAAACGAAACCTTCAAAATCATTTGTATTTCATTTTGGGCATTCGATACATGATCTAATAAATTATTAAGGAATCCTGAATGACTGTTTACAAATTCACTTACAAAAAACTATTCTATCTAAAAGTGTAGTTTATTGTGACGGTGACGATTTCTGCCTGAAAATATAATATTTTAAACTCAATTGTACAACTAATACTACATAAATACAACAATTAACGATTATTTAGTATCTTTTCAAATAAAATAACCTCGTTTCAAATAATCTATGACTTTTGTATCAACAATTGCTGTCGCGGCCGCTCCCGCGACGTTTTAAATATTATATTTGTTCGCTTTGCAGGCTAGCCCGGCACGTTAGTCTCATTCTGAAAACGTATTACTCTGTATATAGATTGATTTGATGTAAGTAGAAAATAAATATCAATTCGAAAAATCTCGTAAATGACAAATCTCTGCGTGGTAGTCTAGGCTACGCGCGTACGTACGTCGGGATATATGTAGATGCATGCATACGTATAATTAGTCCGAACTGAAACGTACTTTGACCCAATCCGAATACTTTCCTGAACAGACCGTATAAAGCAAAGCTAATGAGAGACACGCTGATTAAACACACAATGGCCCGGCTTCGGACGAGTCATACGTTATTAATAAATGAAAAACTTCCACGCAGCGATTATGCAATTAAAACACTTGAGTTAATTTCAATCACATGCAATTTAATTGTTTTGATGTAAATTTCGTAACAACATTTCGCAATTTGGGTGATGATACATTTATCATAATGCCGTCGAAGCGTGCAGAAATTCATGCGAGATTATTTAAAAAACCAATTACGAAACTCATATTCGCTAAATTATGTTAAGGATATGTGCAGCGACGGCGACGCGCGGACGGACGAGTTAACGGCCTTAATATTTTCATGATGTTTAATCCATTTTCGTATGTATTGATAAACATTCTTTACGAATAGTTCAAGTTATCGATAGTCAGGCGTGTCTATACACATGCGGCGGCGCATTCGTCAAGCTCGCGCCTCCCCGGACGTCGCGCTCGTTTCTGAGTTATGACACAACATTACTTGTCACTTTAAGGAAACCTAAACACAAACGTTTTAACGCATTAACATTTCTAAGACTACTATCTCAATACTTCGGGAACCGTTGCTTCTCGTGATACAAAAGCCACGCCCGGGGAGATGTAACACGTGATTAGCCGCCACATGTGCATCTGATTATGAATATGCGAGGAAAGTAGTTGATATCGCGTGGGAAGTATGTAGATGCGGCTATCGCGGCATCTGTGGCCGGTGGCGGTGGTAGGGTTGCCTAGTGCCAAGTGATACCTCGACCTAGATATAAACTACGCTACCGTAATAAGCATGTAAGAGTCCCAGTAAATAATATAATAATATATTATACATTATTTATTGGCAACCAATGAAGTCTTAATAAGTTTTAAGTTGGCGCTTATCACAGATTTAAACATTTGACGTACACTTGAAGTTTTCTCAGAAAGCGAACCTACTCAATAATTATTTTTTTAATTACCACAGCCGTGATCAATCCCGAGCTCGTGGCAGTGGCGAGGTAGCCCTGGCCGTCCCGCGGAGGTATCTGTAGTCGCGCCGCATATTTCGGCGACATCGGCGCGTCTGATCGCCGTGTGATATCGGCACCGCACACGCTGCGCCCGCGACGCTTCGCCGTGCGAACAACTGTTTCTGGCGCTGTTAAAACCATAATAACTTTATATAGATACTTTTGAATACTTCAATATTATTATTAAGAATTTTTTTGTAGTCGATTCGAAGTCTAAGCATGCTGTGAAGGTATTTTATAAATCATTTTAAATATAAGTTAAAAAAGCATGTTTTTGTTTTGTAACTTTTAAATAATAATAATTAATTGCCATTCATTTAAATGTAAAGTGTGTAGTTTATATACGACCACGAGTGATACGACGTCCGTCCGCCTTCGTAATAATAATCAGGCGAGATCAAGTCCATTTATCGCGTGACACTTACCCGAGCTACGAGCTTTACAGTTGCCGTACAAACAATGCAGAATCTTGCATAATCGCGATCAGATCAGCTGTTCCTCGGACAGTGTCGGTGTCAGCCGCGCCTGAGTTATGGGGGGCTGCGGTCGTGTGTGATTTATCTGGCTCGTCGCGATCGTCCGATGGCCCGATATGATATAATTAAGGCGCTGGCGAGCACGAGCACGAGCGCGAAATATTACCATACCCCGGTATCGAGACATCGTCCTCCCCCTCCCACCTGCGCCCCGCGCCCCGCACCTCCGCCCGCAAGCCGCACCTCACGCACGAAAATTATATGTCTCTTTACAGTTTTATGCTTTTAGTCATGTTACTGAATTTTGTTTGACCTTAGACGTACTAATTAAAACCAGATCTATTAGATCAAATCTACCGAAGTCGTCTGTATTTATCACTTATTAACTATCCGGTGACAGGTAGGAGACCCGGTTCAACAGTAGACACGAATGACGCGATCTGTCCACGAATCAGTGGATAAAACAATTCGACAATACGTCTTAACAAATAGATTTTTCTGTCGAAAGATTATCAGCCCGTTAAGATTGGCTTTTTCTGTCGAAAGATTATTAGCTCGTTGTCAGAAAGTGGGAAGTGTGTACACTCCTATGCCTCGAAGAGTACGTAAATCCGTTGGGTATGCGCCTCAACTCTATCCGATCGATTCGGATTCCGTCGCCATTCCATCGGAATATGAGAATGGCATAATCGAGTGTACCTGCGCCTCCTCCATAGTTGGCTGGTTTCCCTCGAGCTCGGCCGCCGCGCTCGAAATTGTTCGGGTGTGCGTTGTAGTGTAGGACGTAGGTACACAAACGAATTAGTCAAGCTTTTGTACTATAACAGATTAATAAGCAATTTAAATATTCCTGTAGTTAAAACAAAAACAGCATCAATAGTCCGTAAGATCTCGCTTCGAATCTCAATCGTGAAATATGGAAAACTGTCATTCGATAGTACGCTACTTTGGTGCGTGGTGCGTGTGTCTATATATACGAGTATATGTAGATCGTGTTCTGCGGTGAGTTTTTAGTTTCTCACAGAATAGTTTAACAGCGGTTATCAGATATCCAATAGTTATATATATAAAATAATAATTTATTTGCCAATACAAGAATGTTTTTTACAGTAATTGCGACTTTCACATAGATATGTTACAGTGGGTAAAGCTATATATTTTCTTAACAAAATATAAGATACAAGGTTATTGTGGAACGCAGCTAAGGTTTTTATCAAGGACTATAAGCTATATGTTATTAAAAATGACTTTATTCTAAAAAAAATAGTTTTCAGTTACACACATTGATAAACATCTGCAGTTACATAATGTCTGAACAGAAATATATGTAGCTGACGCGTCTCGTGTTGTTTGCGGTTAAATTAATTTTATATTTTGATGCAAACTTATATTTTAACTTTTTCGAATAACTAATAGTAGGTTCACGATTAGCAAGGGTATACTCGTATCCTTACCGAAGCGCTGTTTTATCTGCGCCAGCGCATATAATAGTGAGCTGTGTGCGAGCGCGCAGCATCCCGCGATCTGCGTGTGCGATACCAGGAATAATTTCAGCTATTATTATGATTAATGTTTTTAATTGTATCACCACTTCGTAACCTAAACTTATAGTTATTGTTAGGCAAGAAGGGTTGGTTATGAATGGATAACATTTTTTTATGATAATTTAATTCAGATAAATAAAAAGGGTCTCGCCGATTCTTTAGGTGGTATTTAAATTCAGGAGCAGTTGTAGGCTTTTATTTACATAAAAAATATTAACCGTAGAACCTTAAGTGTGTACAATTAAAAATGGTAGCTATTGTACAAATCATGTCGCGTTGAATGGTGGCAGGAATGATAACTGGCTCACTGAGCGAAAAATAAACCAATCGCTGTCTCCAGTACAGGCATTAAGACGGGTTGTTATATTTTTTCGAAACGTATTTGTACTATTATTACCAGGATCTATTGCTGACCATTGGATCATGATACAGTCAATACGTACTGTTTTTTATTATCATTAATTTCTAGTAATCTCTATAAAATAGGTGCTATAGATCGATACACTCACGAAGGCGCGCCCCTCCGTGCTAAATTCTTATCGGCGTGCACTAGTATGAGTGTCGCCCGTGATTACAAGATTTCTTAGTGTGCGTGACACGACTACGAGTAAAGACAGAAAAAATGATTACATTTGAAAAGATTATTTTATAGAAAAAATAATTGATTGAACGCGGGCGCGCCTTTGTGAGCGAATAGATATACACTAGGTATGGGTTTAGGAATTACTTTAGATATTAAATTTTACTTGAAAATATATCGATTATTCCTATTCGGAAGAGAGCTCCAGAACAGAACAAGCGTTTAGAAGTCAGGCGATTATTGTAATATTATTATATTGTTATAAATTGTAAATGTAAACTTTAACCGCCAAGTTTTCCGCTCCATACCCTCTGAATTCTCAGAGGCGAATACTCTCAAGGCGAGGTGTTCAGGCATATAAAAATTATCCCTGGAAATATGTTTATTTTCGCAATTACTAAATTTCATTATAACTTTGTGTGGTAAATGTAAATTTAATAGTATTCTAATAAAATAAATACATAATATTTAATTCATATATGTAAATATTTAAGGTTTTAACTTACTGTTACTTAAAACTTTTGATGTTAATATTTCTTATGTACAATGGCTTACCGGCCGCATAGCGATGTAATAATGTCACACGTTCAATCCTGACTCATTGCACAAGCAGTATAATTATAATTGCATACAATGGGGAACAGCTTCTATTCTTTAAAAAAATAGTGGAAAAGGCTAAAACCTATTCTGTCTATTCCTCTCGGTAGGACATATACTCGGTAGAATCGGCGGTGGCCACGCAACTAATATTTTGTTTTGAAATTATTCATCAATAAAGTGTTATAGTTTAATTATATTTTGATTCTGAGTTTGATAAAGTATATCGACCACGCTTCGAGAACCCAATAGGCAATAAAGCAAGTACAGGTTCAATTTATATAGTATTGAGGTTCAAGCGCGATGTCGATTTAAACAATCGATTGTGTAAAAAATATAATACTCGGTTAGTACATTAGATAAATAATTACATAACGTATGAATGTAGTTACAATATTCATGTGGTCCGAAGCTGCGACGGTATTTTCATACGCAATGCAATGCGACAATAAGCGATAAAGAGACGTATCTACATAATGTTCTCATACAGCGGACAGTCTTCAGCTAACTGAGAAAAAGTAATGGTCGCATCCTCCATACATATTTATGGTATTATTCTCTTAATTCTGCAAACGATTTAAAAAGCATACGTCTAAATGCAGCAAACGCAGAGGAATCTGATGCGCTTATATGATGACTAGACTCCGTCGGCTTACGTTTCGAGAGTCTACGTTGAGTGTGATTCTAGTTCTTTCATAACACAAATACTTGCGCGCCGGTTTCATCTGGGATACGTGACATTACGATCAGTTTGTATACTATAATATTAATAAATTGAGTTTAATTTCTGAGATTGTTTTAGTTTACCATGTCAGTAATAACACCCACACACAAATTAATTAAAACATAACATTATAAAGTTGTTTACGTAAATCCTAACGAATTAGGAAGCTTTCGTGTGTTATCAAATTTATTTTTGCCATAACATACTTTTAGCGGATTAGTTTTTGACGAGTGTAATAATCTACGTAGGTACACTGTAGTGCAGCGCTGCTTGTAATGCAGCGCGCGCGCCGCACACCTGCACCGCCCGTGAGCGGCATAGCGCGCCGGACGCCTATTCACAAACGTATTACGAGCTACTTACATCGCTTTGATATACTTCCTTGAAGCTCGAAAATATTACAATTAATTGTTTATTTTTTAATCATAAAATTAACATTATCCTTATGTTACGACGTTATGATATAGACGAGTGACCGTTGATTCATTGTTAATATATGTATACATGACGCTACTCGACACAGGTGTAGAGACCAAATAAACATAAGTCCGTGTACTGTATAGATACAGATAGATCCGACTAGTTCAGACCCAAAACCCACCATTTCGCGCACTTTGTCAGTTGACAGAGCTGAACATCACGGGTCATTTCCTTATTAATTGTATTATTATAATTTGTTTTAGTAACGACGATGATTAATTCTGATTAGTTCGAAGGTTATTCTTTATAATTAGTACTTATAATAGTGATTAAGTTCAAAAAAGAACCGTCGCGTGTCGATTGCTTTTTGCTAGTACGCATCCACTTCATACGTAGACGAACGTCCCGGCAGCACCTGCAGAAGCCTTGATTTCAGGCAGAGATTGAGCGAGGCGTATTGCGAACATCCTCGTGCGTCGCTAACCTTGAACTGTAACGTTCTCCCTTCACTCGACCCTCAACAACAAAAGAAAAAATGCCATTGAAATTCTAAGCCGTGGAAAGTGATTCCAAAAACTTTCACTTTTTTAATTAATATTTATTACGTATTGTAACGATTTGAATATTAATATTATGTAAATAATATTTTTGGAATATTTTTTATTGAAATAAATAACATGTACCAAAAAATATAGGCATGTATAAACATGTACTTTAACGCTATATGGCAGTGTTTTATTTTGAAAAAATAAAACCATAACAGTTCGCCTGACCACAATTGGCATAGGTATAGGATTGACACATTTTTCTAGGTCTGTTGCTCTTTAAACGGTGAGCGAACCAGTGTAATTACAGGCACTGAGGACGTTTGTGCCTCGATAGTATAAATGCTAGAGACACACTTGGGGACGTGACGTCACTTGTACCTTATCGATTCCTTTTATTTGCAATCCTAAAAATAGTCTTTACAAAAAGTAATAAGTACTTTTTGCAAGTCTACAAATACTTTACGCATACATAACACACATAATATGTATAATTAAAGGGATCTAAATGACTTCTACGAAGGGTTTATGCTAGCTAGCTTTTATTCATGTGAACGTAACAAAAACGATTCGTTAAAGAGATAAGCTCGGTGGTCTGTCTGCAAATGGAAATAACCTCGTATCCAGAGATATTGATTTTTTAAGACTTTATTACCTCGAAGTACAATTAATGAAGGTTTCCTATGAAGTAAAAACCTGACCTTCGTCCGGCGCACGAGATACTTTAGCGTTTCTTATTTCTTGCGTCCGTTTTTCGTAAGATTACACGACGATATGTTCTGTGCGCCCGCAATGCATGTAAACTAGAACGGGGGCCCATCCATCTCGCTGTGATTGATCGCTTCTCATCTCCCACGCTATGAATTATGTTTATGTTAAAAGCGTTTAAATAATGTCGATTTGTATTATATTGTATTTTGTACAATTTGCAATATCCATAGAGATTATAAAACAATTTCATGAAGCGACCAATTCTCTTTATAAAACTGAGTTTGAGAAGCAAAAACTCTTTTAATAAAACACAAGCAATTGATCGATGTAAATATACCACAAAAATACTTGTAGAATCGATATGAATCTTTAAAATTCCAATAAATTGAATACTTGGATCTTCCATCGGCCAGCACCCCTTCCCTCCCGCTCGTCCCACTGGTCGAGCGATTAAATATTAAGATTACGGGCTATGATCGACTATTACGAGGTGCTGGTGTTCGGTCGCGCATCCCAATGCGTAGACGCAGGTGTTCGGTTCTGAGAGTCGTTTCCTTCCCCGAAGCGCGTCCGCGCCGCGACGCCTCATTGTATCGCGCGCGCGCAGCCCGCCATGAATATGTATACGATCTATTATGACCACAACACCTATAAATCACTTGATTTTTCGTTCCGGTGACTAATACGTCTCCTGATATTGTTCGCCGCTTGCTCGTTCCAGCCATAAACTGAGATAATGAGATGCTGCTCATTAGATCTGTTTTATCTATCTGTATTGCTACTTTGTTCTTCAGAGTACTTCAGGTGCTGTTCCGCAATAGAACTTGACGTACTTCTTTGTTAATTAAATATAGCAACGAGGCTGCGGTCGCCATACTGATGAGCCTTGTGGGCAAAATAATAAAAAGATGAGCTAATAATATTCTGAGAAGTGTTTTTACTTGCTACTTAGCTGTTAACTCGGCCTTGGTAAGTAACGGTTGTGTTCATCGCAACAGGGAATACATTAGCACTGTTGATTTGTAGCAACAGATAATTTGCTATTCGAACTCTAATCATATCCTTAAGTTCATATAAAAGGATTTTTTTAAATAAATATTTTCATAGGTATATTTTTGTCGTCCGAGGTTACGTTACAAATTGTAAAATGGTTATATGAAGCCGTATTCCATGTTAGCATTGCGTAAAATGAAATATATTTTTTATAAATATCATTAACTGTCTAACGGTAGCCCACGGTCACTAAAAGGAGGACATATATACAAATAATGACAAACATCTTGTATCCAAAAAGAAGAGAAAAAAAGCTTTCCAGTCCAAAATGTCATGGCGTCCTACCTGGGGCAGGTATTCGACATTAGTTCTATGCTGGCTCACCAAGCAATATAGCGGGAAATTGGATCATATATGCAGATTCAGGAAACTTCATGTCAACTTTGGGCGCAGTTAGCGTTTGAAAATATACACCAGTTGACAGAAGTTCAGTCATGCAACGACTTATTCAAAAGTCCGTCGCCACCATCGCCTCCAACCGCCGAAGTCCGTCCTCATGGAACATCGTCAGGAGTCGCTGGTCGTGAGTGTTGTAGACCGTTATTCTTACCTATTATTGTTTACATTATGTTTCACTGGGTGAGTCACGGTGTTAATGGGCGCCTTCCCTTCTTCACATTTAGTACATTATTAATGCATACATATATTTTTACAATCATAAAAAGTCTTAATAAAGAAACTCGCCATCGATATCAGAATAGTATTTCAATATCAAGTTCCGGGAACGCGGCGCGTGACGTCCATCCGAACAGCTCATTACCAAACCATAACTCACCAATTACTAGAAGTTGAGGGCTGAGGCAAAGTGAGGCTTCTCTCGTTTGTATGTAGCCGTCGTATTGTTATTAAATAACTCCACAGTGCGCAAGTGCACCACATTCGGAGCCGGCTCGGATACTTTGTTTATGCGGCGCATACAATTGTATTTGAATTAGATCGGTCAATGTTTCTCGCTGCATTTTCCTTGTGTTATAAAATGTTTCCGTATTTTTTGTAAATATATTCAATTGTAATTTTATAACGATAATTTGGTTAATTTCGGCGCAGGCGCAGACGCAGTTAACGAGCGCAGTTAATAGCATCATCTTCAGACTCACAATAGTATCAAAAATAATAAAACTTAGTGCATAATTAACAATGCACTTCATATCTTAGCCGATAAAGTTTATTTAAAGTTTGGTGAGCGGCGTTGCATGAATAAGTGTTTGATAAGTAAACTTCAGAGTATGGCTAACGCTGAGCCCGAGCGTCGACCGCACTCGATAAACTCATTAGGACCTACCTATGTATGCGACGGCGATAAAACTGCAATTAGCCGCACTAATTTTACGTTTATATATTTCTCGAATTTTGGATTTTTAAGTTGCGTGACCTGCCTGCGACTGCATTTGTGTTCACTTGGGACGTGGAAGTTTCGATCTCTGAGAACGTTTTTATCGCTCGGAATAAAAGATAACATCCATGTATAATGTACGTATGAATCAAAATGCACTTGATAAATCTGATTAAGTCCAGCGACACTAGCATGATTCGGTTCTGTGTCTGCATCTTACAATAATCAATCTCCCTCAGAATCACGTTACGTACGGACGGCCCCAAAACTTTTTAATAATTAAAATTTCACCACCTACCAAAAAATAAAAATAAAAAAAACTTTTAATACTTGATTTTTAAATGCCTCGTAACGCAAAAACTTTATCGAAAAAACTATGAGTAGTTTTAGTGCAATTTATATTTTACAAGAATGAGTTTTTGCGACCATTTAATAGATAATGAACACAGAAGCTACAATTAAATTTATTTAACATTTTGCAAATGTCGGGCTTTGATACTTACATATTATATGTTTTGCTGTACGCGTCAACCTACACGTCTCGTATATTATTTTATTATTTAAATGTTTCTCTAATGTTTAGAGCTGATATGATGTTTATTGAAATTAAGTGGGGAACAAAAATTGTGCCGTTATTAAATAATCGGATATTCCACAAACATGTATGTAGATACTTAAAACAATAACTTTGTTGAAAAGAGTTCCATTTATCCGAGTGTTTGTCATCGCGTTTCCTTGCACGTCAGCCAAGCGCTTGTTATAAAAATGTCAAATGTGTCTCGTTATTAAATATGTCCACGTTATAATTTATGTACCTACTTAATTTGTAAGTTAATTTATTTATAAGTATAACTTTGGTCGCCTACCCAGGACTTGTTTCGTATGTTTATTAAACAACTTGGGTGCACTATGTATAGCTTGTATAAATACAATAAGTACACAGATTTATGAGCATTTTTATTAAAAATGTAATATATTCATAATTGTTTATAAAGAGGCAGGTGAACTTTTCTACTGGGCCACCTGATGGTACGCGGTCACCACCGCTCACAGACATCGACGCCTTAAATATTAATAATCAATATACTCGTATATAAAACCGGAATACCACTTACTGATTAATCTTAGAAATGTTAGCACCTAAACACTTGAAATTGGGCAGGTGGCAAGTAGGTTCCTTATACGGTGTAGATTTCCGCTAAGAGCGGATTTTAGGAAAATCCAATTTTTATTTTAGCAATAAAAGGTTTTATTATAACAATAAAAAGTATTTTAGAGTGGACCGCGCGGCCCGAGGCGTACATAGTAATATTATGAATAAAGATTTGTATGTTTGTAATTGATAAAATCTGATATATTTTTTATATACAGCATGGATCAGTGGACCTCTCCAGCAGCCCTTGCACAAAGAAATGCCACAAAAAAATCAAATCCAAACTAGGGTTTTTTCGTAGTTCATCTGTACTGGAATGGTTGAAATAAATAAATAAACGTTAAAGTTTCATTGTATAGAGCACAGGTACCTATACTATATTCAAGAGCGTTCGATCAAACGAACATCTCTATTCGATATATAAGCGTTACACTTGCATATTGATTGACAAAAATCTACTAGCGGGTAGGAAACAAACTCATTTCGTGGTGGTATTTTTTATCTTATATTTATCGTTAAAGTTACCGTTACTCGGAAAAATATTTTATATTCTTTCGTACCTTGTGTACGTATGTCTTATCAAGGTTGGTAGCAGTAGCAATTGCTACCAAGCGATTCGTGTAAGCATGACTGAGCCAGCACGTTTCGTGTGCGGCGATGTTTACTGACAGTGTCAGGTTGCGATATGATAAAGGTCAAGCAATGTAACGAGAAGGTAGCTGTCGAAGCGCAGTGTGCGCGCGAGGGTACGAGGGTAGATGTGAACGATCCCTGCAAGGCCGGGGGAAAGCGCGGGAGCACCGTTATCTGCCCTTTCCACTGGCCTTCACCTTTGCGCCGCCGACACATTGTAACCTCGCATGATACTCACCGGCAACGTGCAACCGATCTACACTTTTATTTATTCATCAGTACGAGCTATTCCGGTGCCTCGATATTTACATCACCGAGATCACGCGGGTAAATACCAAATTAAATTTAAGTTTGATTATTTTGCGAAGTATTATAACAATCGCATGGGCTAAAAGTTTATATATTATTCAGTGTCATGTCATAACGCAGCCAAGCTGTTGTTTGCGGCCAATGACCATGTACGTCGATTTTACCTAATATTTGTATTATCGACGAGACAAACTAGATTCATAATTATTATAGCAACCCGATAGGGGTTGATAAGTTCATGTTACTCGCAAGTAATTTATCAATGGGAATCATTAAACAAATATGGTTTATTACAAATTTTACACAAACTAGTTAAAAAAGTTTTTAAATTTAAATAATTGTATCTATTATATTATTCTAATCGATGTAACTTTGTCAGTTATTTTGTTTCGTTTTTTTTTCTAATGAGTTAGCGCCTGTGTTGCCAGCCGGGGCTCCCGCGCCGCGGGTTAATGTTAACTCCAGCAATGCAACCCACAACAAACGTTAAAACATAAACGTCGCTGCACTTTCAGATTTATAAGCATTAGCAGCCCGTAAATGTCCCACTGCTGGGATAAAGGCCTCCTCTCCCTTTGAGGAGAAGGTTTGGAGCATATTCCACCACGCTGCTCCAATGTGGGTTGGCGGAAGGATTTATAAATATTTTGTTATTTATATGTTTTGTTACATTGAACGGTTCTATTTAGTGATATTTATCTTAAATATGCTAAACATACCTACATGCATGAATTAAAATCCAGGACGTTTCGCGGTAGACAACGACTCTGAGGTGGGGTTCTATAAATTCCTGATAAATTTAAACCGCGTCAGTAATACCTTCATATAAGAAAAGTTATAATCTAAATAATTAGAGAGTCGAGATGGCACTGTGATAGAACCCGCGGCTCTTAACCGAAGATCGAGGTTAAAAGTTTTAAAAGTTCCGTTAGCACGAGCTTTGTTGTTGCGTTTATGATAATTCACCCCGCGCCCCGGAGCTGCTCGCGATGTTCTTTGCAGGCAAGGAATTGTCGCGAAGACACAGCGGTCTGAACTGACTCCAAACGTGAGTTACATTAGGTATTTGTAATGATTATTTTCCTGTTTGTGGTTTCAGTGTACACGCGGCACTAATATTCATTTTTTTTGCCATCGGATTGATTATCGAGTTGGCATTTTTAGCACAATTGAATCAATTGAGTCTTGCTTTTATTCGCGCGATCACGTTTGGCTCCCATGATCACTACTATTTAATGAGTATTTATTGCGTATGAGTAAAATATGAGAATGCATTCAATATTTTGCCATTTTTTTATATGCCAGTCGTTAAGGACGAAGTCAGCGACGGTTTCGCAGGCGGGTGAGTGGTGTGGTGTGTGTGGTGAGTGTGGAGTGTGCAGTGAAATATCAATAGTGGAGCGCGGCGGCCGAGCGGAAGACTCGAGCGCTATCGAGCCGCCCGCGTCTCCCCGCTCCCCGCCGGAATTTACAATGTAGCTCCCAGCCCGCCTCACACCGCGACGCTGCCACCCGCCGTCGCCGGTGCAGGCGACTCCGACCTCTCCTCTTCCGAAACAAAGCCCATTTTCTCGCGCCCGCCCCGCCGACCCGCGTCGGTGTGCGTGAAATTTTCTCGCCTGGAAATTCTAATGCGCCGCGCGACTGCGATAAAAAATGACTAGCTTGGGAAACGTGAATACATTACCGAGCGAGACGGAGAGCGTCGCGGCGGAGGCGCCGCCTACTCACTATGTATTTTACACTCTTTATATTACCATTTCGACTGAAAAAGGGAGGCTATATGCGAGTTGGACTATTTAATAAGTATCTGCCTCGCCCCATCCCGGGCCGCGGAAAATGCTCTGCATTCACTGGAAAGTGCGGAGAAAGTCGGGACCCACCCTCTAAAATATGTTTTACAATATGCTTCCTTGAATAAGCTAGCACGATATTTCGTAGATTCATCTGTTACGCTAATTGTGTAAATAGGTAGTGGGGTATTTAATTACGAATATCTTTTCGGATCCAATTAGATCGATAGTGAGGGGAAGGCGCGATAGATATAGAATTAGATGTCCGCAAGCCATAATCGGTGTGAGAATCTAATGGATAATTTGTTCCGGAGGGTCGGCGCTGCTGATAATTGCGGTAAAAAGCGACAGGCACGCGGTGTGGTGCGACAAAGAGTTACGTTTTTCTAATCGTTTTTTGCGACTAACGCGCACCTGCGGCACCTCGCGTCGCGTGCCCCGAACTCGATTGATAACGCCGAGCTCGATGCGAACTAGCAAAATGCGATCCATTTATCCAGTAACACGAGACGGAAGCGGAAATATTTGTAACTCGACCGAAATATTCGTTTGACTTGAGATCACTACAATTACACCGAGTGACATCGTAAACAAAAACTGTTGAACTAAAAAGGCGCCCACGAAATACTTGTAAAAGTTTTTTTTTGTTAATAACCATTTGTTCATTTTTGTTCCTAAATTTTAATGTAAAACTTAACAAGCAAATAACTATTCGGTATTTTTTATACATTAAAATTTACTTAATACAATTTCAATAGCTCTAAGCAACTCACAGTATCTGAGGCTTAGAGCGCCTCCTAGAATAGAATTTATACAAGTTGCTTATGATCTTTATTTTTCCGTAACGTTTCCGAATGTGCGCTCAACACCGAACCACAATATTTTCTAATGCGTCAGTAAGGCAATGAAGCATTTGATGTTAATTCTCAATGACTGCTGTTAAGGTTGACTGAGTATAGCTTATTTGATAATGTTCCAGCCTCGCAGCGAGTCGCGGTCATGGCTGCAGTACCCTGCATCGCGGCTGCAGCGACTCCTGCGCAACGCCTGCCCGCGGCCGCCGCACGCGCACACCACGCTGCATCTACGATCAGGTACATACACCTCATAATTATGTTAAGAAAATTATTTAATTGTTATATTAAATTATATTATATTCAATGTTTCGTAATTAGATTTATAATTAGATATATTATATAATTAGATACTTGTCATTCTAGAGTGTAATGTATATAATAATATATATGTACAGTTGTACACGAAGTGAGGTTGTCTGTCATCATTAAGCGCATCCATAGTTAACACTTATGATCTATTATCCATACTTTTTTAAAATACATCCTAAATATTCAAATATCGGTTTTCGTAAGGCTCGTCCCCATAATGAAAGGCCGCCCTCGTTCACTGAAGACGTTTACGGAGTTCGCGAATCTCTTGTCCTCTTGCAGGTGTCAGTAGCGTCCATGCGATGGCGACATCCTGCCCCGCAGCACGGCCGGGACGTGACGAACACGCTAATGTTACACGTGAAGCTTCGGCCAATCGCGCGATCGGATACGCTCGTAACGCTCATTGACAAGCCTTAATCCGCCGCTCGTAATGAACGCACGATCATTTATTGCTCGATCGTTTATTGCGATTCTTTCTCTTTACGGTCAACAATAAACGAAATATTTATTGTCAAATAAATCGAAGTTACCGCATTAAAATGCCAAACGTAGCCTTTTATGTTTATCTAAAATCTTTATCGCACAATAAGGCAGCTAATGACCGCTCCACGCCGATACTGCACTCGAATTAGTGCTAATAGATTTGTTTCTCAAACACAATATCCGTTCGCAGCTTTCAGTAGCCGGCGTTACTTCTAGATAACTACATTAACATCGCTAATGCAAGTCAATTACGTGTTTATTTTAATATTGGAATTGTTATAAAGTAATAACATTTACGTGAGATAAGGTCTAGCCGAGTCACGGTTTTACGAAACTGTTTAGTGTGTACAGTTCAATATACCTAATAGGTTAAAATGTAAGCAAAGTTATTTTTAGGCTTATAGTTGCCTGAAAAAAACTTTACTTTACTTTATCCTTTATTGTACATCACAAAATAAATAAATAAAACGTGGATTCAGCCTAAATAAAAGAAGCGTATAATTTTGGCGACTTTATCGCTACATAGTACCTATAGTGTGTAAGTGTAGGTGGTAGCTCATAGAGAATGAGGTGGGTGGTGCTGTAATAATATATTTTAAGCTTAAAAAGATCGAGGAATATTTGTTGAGGTCCGTTTACTTTGCACACACAAACTTTATTATATTTATGCAGTTAAAAATGCATAAGAATGCTTATAATTCTCGGGGGGAGTTTCAAAAGGTTTAAGCAAGGAGAAACATAATGGACACTTCTTCGGTCCTAATATTTATTTATATATTTTTTTCATGTTTTACTCTAGGCTCAAATAGTCCGCGTTACCTTTATTGTGCTTAAAATTTGAATCGCAATAGGCTCAGAATGACATGCTGATACTTCTCCTCCGCTCATCGGCTGCGAATAGTTTTTTCAGTAAGTGTCGTTTGTTCAGAATACCACAGTCGAGTCTATGAGCGGCGCGAGCTCCTCAATGAATATTAATCAATCGCACTCGCGTCGCTGGAGGGTTTCCAAAAGGGATCACGATGTTTTATATCGTATTATTTATTCCTTTATAATAAACATTAATTGTTTTGGTCATAATTTTTCCATCTGTCGTGTTCGTTTCCGTAATTGCACTTTTTCCAGATGTTTACACTTCCTCCTGTTGAGTTAACTTACTCAATAAACCGTAATGTGTAATAATTTTGTAATCGATGTTTGCCAACTAGATGCTGATTTTTTATACTTAATTTTATGTTTACAACGAGCCACTCGAGCGTGATTGAACGACAAACATACTTTTCGCATTTGTTCTGTTCGCTCGAAGCATAACTTAACCTTTGTTGTATTTGTAAATTGCTATCGTTTGTTTTGCTAATGAGAAACCGATGGGATTTGAGAATAAAAAGTAGATCCGTTCGTCATAACGTTAATTACAGCGAGGCATATGGAAGCGAGTGTAAACATAATTTATATTTTTTTGTCGATTGCAACGTGTAACTATGATTTCATGGATCGTCCACGGTGATCCCGACGTGTCCATTACCGGCAGCAGAGTGTCCGCGCGCCTCTCGCGGTCGGCGGAACCAAAGGCCGCTCGGAGCCGCCGACGCTTGCCCGATGTAAATTCACATACCGATACCTTACTCGTCTTTCACCAGCACCTAATAAATACGTCATTAGTCCTTAAAAGCGAACTCTCGGAACATCTGTACGGCCGAGAGTCGATCCCGTCGGAACTGCGGTCTTGTATCGACGTTTTTGTGTTCAGAAACATATCCGAGGTTAATTTGTAATGGACTCTGGTGTCGGAAATTACTCAGCGCAATATGTAAACTAAAAAATTGAATATTTGGAAGTCAGTGTAGCGTAGTGTAGTGCCAGTGGTTTAGGTAATCGCGTTATCTATGTCTATATTGTTTATTAATATCAATTACCGTCGTTCACTTATTATTCGTTATGTACAAACTCGCTGAGTCGGAATAGTATTTTCATCTTAAATATTTTATATATCAACATGAACACCTGCTCAGTTTTTAGCACATTCGTATAATTATGGAGTAAACATGCTGTACACCTACATTAAACATCACGCAAAAATTGCCCGTCGCTTGTATACGTTTTTATATAACAACAGAAACTTTAAGTAGAGTCATAAAATAAAATGATTTATATCTTCGTTAAGGTTGAACAAATAATCAGTAATGATTGTTTAACAAGGATGGGATCCCACTAATATCAGACATCGCGCTGTCTACTCGCAGAAGCACGGAGTGATACTGTATTGTCAGATAACTGAGAGGCAGTGACTCAACGAACGCGTTTAAATGTCACCAGACAACCCACTGCCGACCACTGACGGTCGACCAATGACCGCCGACCAGCGACCGTTGCCAGACATTCAATGAATCCTATTTGCTTGTTTATTTAATAACTATTAACGTTTACATTCAATTCAAATCATCGCATCGACGAAACAAAACGTTCACAATTAATTTATTTATCATCATCGTTACAAAGTACAAAACAAAGTCGCCTACCGCTAACTGTCCCCATGTATGCTGAGATCTTTAAAATTACACAATGGATTTTGATACGGTTTTTTTTAATAGTTAGATTGATTCAAGAGGACGGTTTATATGTATAGCATATAATACTTGCACAATATAGTAGAGAAACAGTGATTATTTTAGGGGTTTCTAAAGTGATGTCGTAAATAAACATATTTTTGCGCTTACATTGCAAACTCTGGCCGAACCCTACGAGAGAGATCAAAATAATGTACTACTGTATTGAACAACTTTAAAAGCTCTTCAAAAAAGTCCGCGATGGTATAGTTATCTCTTAGGGATAACCCCACAATAACGACTTTTATCCTTTACTATTTACGAGAAATAATGACTTATTTTCGAAGCGATTTTAAGCAATACAGCAATAATGCTTATCCAATTAAGCACCTTAAATATATTGTGCATTTAATGATCAATATGGCACAGGCCCTGTACAGCACGTAATTAAAATAAATATTTTCGAAGATATTACAGATTTAAAACGCAAGGACATAGCGGTTTGTATTGTCTTGTGGCTGCAAAACTGTGACCGGTGTAACTTGTAAGACTTTCTGTAGTATATTTAGTAATAGCATTACGCACCCGTGCGAAGCCGGGGCGGGTAAGTAAATAGTATAAACAAAATCAAACTCTGGCAATATTATTAGTTCGGTTAGCACAAGTACATAATGAATAGATTCTGAGGGCTGATGATCCTCGTCGACTCGGCGCTTGTTGGCCGCTTATAAGACTATAATAATTATGATTTATTTTTAAGTTGACAAGGACTCTTTTTATGTATTTGTATTTATTTATTCCTTGTCATAGATACTGTTGTTTTATGTTATATTCAATATTTTAGGTGCTTTCTTTAAGGATTTTAGGTATTTGGTTAATTAGGTTGGGTATTACGTAGTTTAATCGTATATTCCAGTCCATTTAAGTTAACTCTACGTAGTTGAAGTTTAAAATTGTCAAACCTGCGGGCTGAATTAATTGGTCGAACTTTACGTAAGTTTTCGATAAATAGTGTTCTATTTACAAAGTGAGCTCTACTTTTTTGTGTATTGGTGTAATTTTACAAAAAGAAAATAGCCGACGGTGATCACTGTTTTACTTGCTCTAAGACGCGCAGCTGCAAGCAAATATTTTATCAAGGTGAGTTTTTAAAGGCCTACTGAAGCTTAACACAGTATACTAAATTAGGTATGGTATTTTACACAGTATTAAGAAAAATTTGGTAATTATTAGCCTTAATTTATTACATTCATATCTAACGTCCTCTCTCCGCTTAACCGATTTACTATATCTATATCGTCGCCATTAAAGGGCGTCCTACGAGTTACTCTTGAGTATTATGTCCGGCTACAACTAACCAAATATTATTTGCATATTGATAGATTTCATTATATTTTATTACGTTAGTTCTACGACTCAGCCTTACGCTGTAACTTATCGACCTAACTTGAACTATGAGGCTCTCTGTATGATTAACCCTGATTCGATGATGTGATTTGTTTTAAAGGTGGTTTCGATAGTCTATTGTTTACTTGTAATGTCTAATTAATTATTATCTAATTATATTATAAATTATTATAATATAATTGTATTTGTCTAAATTAATAACGATATGAATAGAAATGCTCAATCAGCTAGAAACTCCTAATATGCCTCAGTAGTTATAAGTCGCAGTAGCAATTAGCAGTAGATAAAAGTAATGAGGAAATTCGTTAGTAAATAGCAAGGCAGCTCTGGAAATTAGTGACGGTTACAAGATGGTAACTAAACGCACTGCGAATATGAGCCCGTGGAGCGCCGTCACACCCGCATGTGAGCGAGGTTACTCAAAAGCGATGTTTATCATGAAGTACGTTTATATCACTGCGTATAACGTTTGATTCTGTTTAATTAATGGCGAGTGACACCTTCGGAAAGGGTGCGCTCCGATAGAGCCGTTACGTCCCCCGGGGGCACACGATACTGGCCGCAAAAAATAGTCGCATGCCCAAAGACTATTTTTAAACTGGAAGTGACTAACTTTGGTATTAATATTATTTAACTTTAGGTAAAACAAAACAAAAATTATAACAACAAACAATCTTGAACAAAGTAAAGCTACTGGTTCGAAATTTGGATTCTACCGAGAGAGTCCTTTATTTTAAACAATTGAAAATACGTAGATACCTACTCTAAAATAATGCAAATATTAAATAAATCAGAAACTTAATACAAGTATGATGTGCGTGTGAGCGCTTGTTGTTATTAAGTGTGTGTGTGTGTGTGTGTGTCGAAACTAAATACAAGTCGTAATCTTAGCGATTGACTGAATTATGCATGTTTATTACTTCATTTTACCGGAAGGAGGATTGCAACGGATCATTGAATATTCATTAAGTCCAGTTTTGTTTAATTAATTCCTATTATTTATGTTTTACATTTCGTTCAATTAATAAATCGATTACTTCCACTGTTTAAGCATTTTTTGCAACAAACATTCGCTAATTGAACCGCTAGCGGAATATAACCATATTAAAATATTTGCATAGCTCGTCGATTACCTGCCTATTCAATGGTTTCTATGTCTGTGCTCTGTCATATCGCTCGTACTATAAATCTGCATGCGCTGCGGGAAGCGTGTGCCGGCCCGTGTGGGTCGAGGGGGAGAGGGGTATCTATCGTGGACTTGCCCAGGTGCGGGGGCGGCAGATGTCGCGGACTGTGACGTCATCTGCTCCTGACCCACATCTCGAACATTTCGACATCCTCCAAAATAATCCTTAGCACAATGAAAACAGAGCGGCACTGAATCAGCGTCGGGTAGTGAGGGGGCGCCGTGGGTCAAACACTACCGAGGGACAATGCTTTTATTGATTTAGAAATTTGGATCCGTAGTATTTAATGATCGATCCATTAATAGTACGAGACAATGCAATAGAAGTGCTCTCTGCTACTCGTATAATTGAAGTCAACGGCGTGTGTTACGAAGTGAGTGGCATGGCGCTGCGACGAGCGACGCGTTGGATAGGTAATGAAATGTAAGAACATTTGGAAGCCGTCGAATAGTGATGCAGATCATTAGTACGAGTAGGTGTTAGTCTTTTATGATTACGTCCTGTGTTTTATAAATATATTTTTGGTGTCCGAAACAAATACGAAATCGGGTCACGATCAGGCAAATCTATCAAAACTGCTGGTCCTTATAATATATTTCCTCTTAGGTGTTTGTCATTAACAGCGACAGATTAAATATTAAAATATAGAGTTCGATCTAAAATATATTTTGCAAATAAACAAAAATACGTTTATTTGCTTGAGTTATTTCAAATTAATACCACTTACAAACTCATTAAAAGTCCTTTAAATAAATTCTATCTATGCTGGACGAAGGCATCTCCCTGAGCACGTCATTGAGCTGGATCTTCGGTTTTTATTGTCCAACCACCAAAAGGCAGATTGCGGTTTGGATGAAGGGAGCATATTTCATCTTAAAGTTCCAAGCCAACCTCGCCTGCATGTGGTCATCCTGCTGAAAAATGAACGAGGAGCTGGCCATCGACCGATTGGTACAACTACCCAAACCTGGTGATCGGTGATACATCTTCTACCGCCAAACATCAATAAAATTCTAAGCGTTCGCTCGCTCACCTCTTCGTCTGTAGTTACACTGGTAAGTCAGGTTGTGTCCCAGGTGACATAATATCGAATTTATCCATTAGCCAGTCCGTATTAGTCCACTTGCATGTCGGGATGCCTATTAGCATAAAAAATAGCTTTTATTTTTTTAATTGCTAACCGATTCGAAAGCATTTGAACGAAGACGAATATTACTTACAGTATTCCGTTGTGACTGAAATCAAATCAAATGTGACTCAACCAAATCAAATCAAATGTATTTTATTCAAATGAACGTTGCAATAAAGTATTATTATGAATCGTCAATTTTTCAACTCGACCGCCGTTTCGGAAGGCTTATTTTAAAGAACCAGATTTACAATTATGTTAGTGTTCATAAGTTCATAGTCTTCAGTCTCTTTTGGAACTGGAGCCCAAATCTATGCGTCTTTATCCAAAAAGAATGATTAATTTTATCTAAATAATGCTTTTAAATTTGTTAGATGATAAATTGATAATATTGTCCGGTATCTTATAATAGGTATATGCGTATGCTATCGCCCAAAAACGTTCTCTGTACCGTATGGAAGCGGAAAGCAGTTACAACTTTGATTCGACTTCTTGTATTTATAGAATGCATATCAGCTTTTTAATATTATGATAAATATATTGTGAAGCAGTCATTAAATAAATATTAACTTATATTAATAAAATGATGCCTTGAATTATTTCGAACAAATATCGTAGACTAATGAGTTAAGTATTTTAATAACAAACTATCAGTGAAAAACTAACTTACAATTAAACTTTATTAAAAATATAACAACAACTAAAATGGATATTCATGTTTCCGAATTTTCTAGCGATCCTTGAACTTAACTTCTGTTGTTTTCGATGCTAAATAAAGTAGTGATTAATTATCTGGTTCACAGGCGTCAGTGGCGTACGGCTGTAAAATTTGGGAATCGTTACGGCGGTGGGCGTCGCGGCGCTGACGTTGAGAATAACGACGAATTTGTTCAGACTCTTTGTTTCGTCGGTTGCAGATTTTTTGAACGATTACGATTAAATATTATTACGTAGATGCGTCTTATACGAAGATGTAGTTAATACAGTTTCTATAATGACACTATCCCTTAACGTACTGCTCAACTTGAAATGTTTTATTAACCGTAGCGCTAAGTTGCATCGATCGTTTTTATACTCTAACATAAAGTTGCCGAACAGTTTCGCGAGCGCTCGCCACGACAATATACGAGTAGACCGATAAATTTCTCTTTCATGGCAACACAACATTAAGATGTAGATACATCTCAGAAAGTTAATTATTGTGGTAGGTAATTATTACTGAACCAGAGGACACGTCCTGTAGGTGCCCACCCGAATCGGGAGCTGCCCAAACTCGGCGTACCGCCGCACATTATAGTCAGTATTCAAAAATAAGGTATCTATTCCAGATTGGAAAGGTAACTGAGGCAAATACATAACTGAACCAAGTGAACGCTAAACGTAGAATTTATTAGAATCCCGGCTCGAATGGAGTTTTTATTTTTGAAAATATATATGACAGTAGTATTTATTTTATTAAAAAAAGCTTTATTTAAAAAAAAAAAACAAATATATTTGTACCAACATGATTTTTTTTTGTGTTTTGAAGAAAATGTTATTGCTGAAAAAAAGATTTATATTTTAAAATAAATTGTACGTCATTCGACGCGGAGAATATTTGTAAGGATTTAAGTTTAGCAAGTACAATGACTTCCGACAGCTTTTGTTCAGTTCGAATCTTTCTTAACTAGCAGGTCAACGACCTGCGCCTACTTGATCGTGACGTCAGGTGACACGAGTAAAGCGCGACTGAACGTGGACAAGTGATCTTTGTGATCGGCTTGGACACACAACAAAGCCGCGATCACGTCGTGGTATTATTTGTTCTAAATAGACTCTTGAGACTTGCAAAACGACAAAGACTAAGTAGTTTTTCATATTGTTTATTAGTTACAGTACCTGTCCACCGGCCGGTAAGGCGGCGACGGGAGGTTAGGCTGCGAGGTGAGGGTTTGTTTGAGTGCGAGCTCGCATATAGTCGGCTCATATGTAAAGCGGTTCGGAAAATCCATAACGGCCCGCGGAAAACCCTTTTAATATACGGCACGTAAATAAGAGCGGGTGTAGCAGGCGAGGCGGGCGGCAGCGGGCGCGGGGCGGCGGGGGCGGCGGGAGGAGCGGCGCAGCTATTGGCCCGTCAGGGCCCGCCCCCGCGCGCGCCCGAAAAAAAAACCTCGGAAAAAAGCGTGCAGCGCGCGGCAGTGCCTCACGGACGCGCTCGGTGGGCGGACGCTCGGCGTGCGCTCGGAGAGACGGCGCGACCTACGATCGGCGGCCGCGGCCGCGCCATGCCCGCGCTGGCCCTGCGCGACCAGCCGCTAGACTGCTCCATGCGACTGCGTGAGCCCCAAGCCTGGCCACCACCGCGCGCCCAGCGCCACGGTCAGTTCACCATTCTGCACCATCACCAGTGTACCCGTCGCGTAGTGTCTCGTGCCCGCCACCGTCGCCGCCGGCGCGTAAACACCTCGTAATACCTGCGAAGTCTTTGATCCCATTCTTTACGAGCGCGACCCCTCGGACCACGTGCGTCGTCTCTGGGGTCAGATTCGGGACTCCATTATTGTCATCCCCTCGACTCCGCGCGACAAATCTTGACAAATAACAAACCCTTTGCGTACGTACTCGCATTAATGTAATCAAAAACATATTTGTCGGTGTGTCGGAGCTGCCCGCTCGCCCGCTCGCCCGCTCGCCCGGCTGCTCGGTGCGTCTGTGCATAGTGCTGGTTCGTTGCGATTTGCAATTACGAATTGACGTATCACATTTAGTTTGTATTTAATCATCTCCAAACAAGTAAGTAATGTTTATATTTACTAACGCTTTGTTGTGAGCCTCGCCGTACAAGTGATCTGCGCGAACGTTTTTGTGTCGTCGTTTATCTCCCTAGTTAACTCTCACTATAATAAAGATGTTTGTTGATGTTTATTCTTCAATAACATTCACAAATCGTAACCCTTCGCACCTTTTGTTGACACGACGATATGTCAACAAGGCGGTAATCCTCGGCGAGCAGGTCGAAAGGGTTCCCCTCGATATTAACTTCATAGAGGCGCTGCAAAACGACTCCTTTGACACGCCCCGAGAGGTCGAGGTGGCGAGTGGCGACGTGCACTTCACCTCTTTAGTGCTCGGCTGCGGCTGCGGGGGCCCTATTCAATTTTCTCTAATAATATGAATGTGATGGACTCGTATTGCGACTAAGATAAAATCGTCCCTCGCCCCCGGCGGACGACGGACGGACGGACGGGGTAGCGTCGTCGAATTGTATCCACTATCCATACGCAAATATATAGATTTTATTATCGCGATATAATATAAAATTATAAATAATTTAGAATTTTATTAGAAATAGATATATAGAAAAGACATTTATACGATTTCTAAAGTTTTACAAATTATTGCACTTTTATTACTCGCTGTTTGATTTTAAATATATTTTATGAATTAATATTATTTGATACTTAATTTTATTTCTTAATGAGTAAGGTTTGTTACAAACATATACCGGACTGAGTAGGGGCTGTCGAGAGCAAGTGTCGTAAGTCGTAACGTAATCACCGCACTCGTCGCACCGCCATCATTATGTCTAAACAATAGCGTCGTAACGAGATTATCAAAATACCATCAAATTATATTAAAATAACTCCCGGTTCGTTCAGATGCTTCCGCTAATGACAGACAGACACTGCGTACTATTTCAACCATCGGTAATAGTTTTATTGTTGTAGGTAAGCAGTGCTTCGCTGTGACTCTGTTTTATGTAGCCTTTTCTTTTTTTTCTAATAATTGTGTTGGGTATAATACCCCCGGTTCGGCCGGTGCAGACGATATTATGATATTTACTGTTTTCTAATTCTGAGTCTCACATGGACTTACAGATGTGGTTTCCCGTTCCACGCTTATGTAAATGTTGAAGGGAATTAGCGTCACACCGCTGGCATCAGTTTTCGTGTTCGACAGACGCTCGACACCTAATTAGTAGGATATAGACAAGTCGTTTATGTCTTTACTTGCTTGTATTATTTTTGTGGACATGAAGTTACAGACTTTTCTAAGGCAAGAACCAAATTACAAATTTACGACCGTAGTCTGATGTCAAAAATCGTTGTCAGTTTAGTAATTTGTCGAAGGTTGCAAATTATTCAACGCACTCGGCGTATTTCTTGCCGCAGCATTATTGGCTTATTATCGGATTATTGTTCCTAATTAATTTATAAATGTTCAGACATGAGCACAAAATGGATTGTTCTAATTTATACGGTTTTGCCGCGTTAGCTCGAATAAAGTCTAGGGAGGGGGCCGATGGCCGATCGGATTTCACACCTGAAAGTAATTGAATGATTCAAAATGATTTCAAAATGAAGATATTCGAAAAGGAAAATTGGAATTAAGCTAAAGGTGTTTTTATTATGAAAAATATACCAAACCTTTTTACAAGGACCTAAGTACACACTGGTTAGGAATTAAGTATAAATATAATTTCATTGTATAAAAACTCAGACGTGCCGCGGCTGGTTTGTTGGTTTGACTGTTGTGTTCTTGCGTTTATGCAATATGTATATTATTCGCGATTATAATATGCATTGATGTTTTAATTGTCATCTTATTAACGAACGTATATTTGAATTTTATTTAATTGGACGCGGAACATTTAGTTAGTTCATTGTAATGATACATGCAATATTAATTTATTGCTTTTGTGAGGTATTTTTATTTATTTTATTTCATGTACGGGGATTACTGAGTAGTATTTTTATAAACATGTATTGTACACAACAATGAGTTCGTCCATTATCGCGATTATTGGCCGCTGTTTTGGGCTACCGTTGCGTGCGCGTGCGGTGGCCGAAGCTTGGGAACGCGCTGAACTTTGCCACCGGATCACGCCATCGGTGCCGTGCCACCACCGCCAACCGACTCACCACCCGTTTTAAATTGATAATGAGTAACATATTTGACATAGTTCACTGCGCACACAATACAGTCTTGTGATTTTCATAAAAATGTACCTTTTCAAGTTGAACGTAATTTTTGAGTTAATGAATTTGTATGAGTGGGGTTTCAAGTAGTGATGGTGTAGTTTATTATGTTTCGAGATGATCACTAATGTAATATTTGAAAAGAGCCAATATGACAATTGGACCGTTGAACAGTACATTGAACAAAATAATGCAATCCAATATGGTATTACAGAATAAAACATACGGCTTTTAAAATTTATTATACTTATGCTTTGTGCAGTCGCTGCATTTTAATATGAAAATAAAATACTATTCGGGAAGAGTACAAAAAACATTGCAAATTTGCCGCAAAAATTAAAATAAGGGAAAAAACAGCGATTAAACGGCGGTAGTGTTTGTCTTTATTTTATTCAAATACAAAAATTCGAAAAAATATGTTCGTAAATTCTCATCTGATATCTACAGCTGACTCGGCAAATAGCCAATACTATATACCAACCAATGAAATACCAACATTAGAACTAGAGATTTCCTGTATTATCATAAGTGTAAGCTAAATAATTATTCTATATACCCAGTCAAAGCAACTCGAAATCGTTTTGTATATTTATGCTTTATACGGGCCAATATAATATAAAACAATCGGCGACAAAAAATCATTCTAACGTCGCAATAAATAGTGGCAAGCGATATTTAAGCACGTGCTCACATCATCAGCTACATTAAACATCAGCACTGACGACACGACAGAAGAACAATGACTATTGCTTGTTAGGATTTACGGACGCGACGAGTGCGTCGAGACAAGCGTCTAATTTATAACAATCCCACACCAATTACCGCTTTCATGTGCCAAGTATTTTGAATAATTGCTGATTTATTGCATTAGCATACACGCTGCGACTCATTAAAATACCGGCCGTTGTTTAAATTACAGCGGCAGATAAAACATAGTGAGGAGTCGTACGTAGTGCGGCGCCGCGGCGTGCGAGTTCGGCCCGCGAACCGATATCTCTCGTGTAGAGATTATTTAATTTTTCATTATTCAAGTCGTCATAGCGCTGAGACGGCTTCTTGCTCTACTCGACTGTGAGACGTTTAAGATCAGACATTTGTAATTCTCATAAAACCACTAATTTCAATTATTGAAATTTTATTTATTAATGATTGAAATGCACTTTCAATATTTTATTAAAAAAGTAAATTGCTCACTTAGCTTGTATGAGATTCGAGAACAGCACGCGATGGAGACCGAACTTGTCAGTCATATTTTTAGTACCCGCCCTTACCTTTTTTATTAGTAACAAGCGTATGTCTTATCCAAAGATCCAGGCCTCTAGCCAAGGCAAAAATCGTGGATTTTGCGTGTGCCCAATTCGTGTTTATAATGAGGGAAATCCACCACCGAGCCGTTTTAGAGCAGCGTGGTGCTAGTTCCAGACCTTAAAAGGACATTCTTAGGGCTTTGCAGCCAAGCAGTTGCTTACTTAGTTTACCGTTTGAATACATTTAATAGAAAAATATATGTATGGAGTATTATTGGTAATGGGAGTGTATCGATTTAGTTATCTGTAAATTGAATAGCGTAGTAGTAGCGTTGTTTGTACCTTAGTGTTAAACATTATTAAATCAGAATGTGTAAGCCGAGCTAATACTTTTATATTAGTGATAAGTTAAGCTGCGCGCTTCACTTGTACCAATTGCATCCGGCCTCAAGTCGGAGACGCGTAATGTTATTCAGATCGTATTTAAAAGTTTTACATGAAGCAAGAGCGGTCACCGGAAATGTAATGGTCGAATGGTTTAGACAAAAAGAACAGTTACTCAGCGATATTGAAATAGAATCTATTGAATTTTTTCGCGTATACTTTATTGTAAGTCTATTAAATTACGCGCCGAGAAGTGATCGGTCGCTCCTGACATTTTCCGTTAGTTTCAATCGAGTCTCGTTTTATATTACTACTTTAAGTTTCTGTCCTCGGCACATACGTATAAGTATACTTATATATTTTTGTGCCGTGGTTGGAGGGACGGACGAGATGATCTAAGGATCACTGGCAAGCGACATTATCCTTATTGCTTTGTGTCGATTCGAATGACAAATTTTGCAGTAAATCGGTTAGAATGTCCGCGGGCGTTTTCCTAGAATCCGCAGTTATTGTCGCAGGAAGCTGCACTTACTGCCTCCTACACGCTGCAGATTTGCTCTCACTGCAATTGTAATGTTTGACAAGTTGCGCTCGGGCGGACAAACGGCGATGTTGGGTCCGTATTGCATCGGGCTCATTTATCTAAAGGCTGCTCACACGCGGTCAACTCACGGCACGGATATGACAACTTGTTAACGTTTTTCTACAAACATTATGTTTAGATGGCATTTATTCGGTATTAAAACGAGTTAGTACACGTAGCGCGCGAGTTCTCTGCGCTTGCGCCGGCGCCCGCGCACTGCTCCGTAATATATAATTTGCATAATTTTGCATGATAATAATTAGGATTATTTAATTAATAATAATTTATGCCACAATTATATGAAGAGATTTTCTAAGAATACTCCTCATTAGGATTGGTATGTTAAAACTTTTTGTTACTTTGATTCAATTAACAATTCGCAGTATGAACTTGAAATGAATTGTATTAATGTGGTTCGTGGTGAGGTAATTACTTAAAATACAAAATAAGAAAGTGCAGCCTTAATGATTTTGTAATTAATAATAAGCGTATATTCGGCAGCTGGTGTTAGTTATAATGAAGTAGAATTATTCAGCGCACCGCAAGCGAATCCTAATATTTGAAATCAACCGGCGCACCTGTCACTTCGAACAGAAAAAGCGCCCTGGGAGCTCCTTCCACACCCCCGCGGTGTCAAGCCCGAGTGTATCTAGCCATTTGCACCGCGACAGACCTTATTAGGATAAATCTTAAACGTTAATGTTTCATCCAATCGCCTAGCTTTCCTTATATCGGATTCAAATTAGAATACCTGAGATACAGGTCTCGGGCGACTTCTAGCATCTGCATACCTCAAACCGACTCCGACCGGCGCCTGATCCGGTGGCGGGTCACCGACCCCGCGTTTATTTACTATTCGTAATCGGGAGAGCTGTCTTCGAGCGGGAGAGCGTGCCGAAATATTGAACTTGTTCCGGTTACGGTGCCATCGATTTTCGTATATAGGGCGAATGTTGTTACGTACGTCTCATGTGAAGGTCTGCGTGACCCCGGCGGGCGTGCGGAGGGAGCGCGTGGGGAGGGGGTGAGACGCAATTAACCACCCGCGGTCAGTCACCCCGCGCCTCTTGCGGAGACAACGAGCGTAGTTTTTGCCCTGTTGTGTGTACTCACCAGTCACTACGCGTTAATGCTCAGCGGCCAGCGTCGGTCTCCTTCGCTCGAGTCTGGTCGAAACCTGTGGAGGTCACATTCTTATCGTTAAACTTTTCTAACACGAACTGATAAATCTTTCGATACGCTAAACACATCTCTGTCTGCATCTTAATTATATACATATTTTTCAATTCGAATTCCAATTTGTCACTTATGTCATCATGGCAACTATAGTTTGGCAATTATGATAGGGATGATGCAAGTTGTCTTGAAAACACAAAGAACTAGCGCACTTATTAAGATGCTATCGTCGCAAGTGCAATAATACAATGTTGGATTTTGTCACTGGTCGCGATAGGCATTATACATAACATTGTAATTGTTGTAAATGCCGCGGCGGCGACGCGTCGGACGCGACGGACGGACGGGCGCGACGCGTGTGCCGAGCCGGCCGCTAGCTCGCCGTATTCTTCGTACGAACATTTGTTACTTGTAATGCGATGGGATGATCGACCGTTTAGCATTTATGGAAAACGAAGAACTTATGCACAGACGACATTCGAATAAATAAAAGTTAGTGAGAAATCTCGTACACAGCACGGCAGTACCTACATATTTGTCAAAGACGTGTTTTTTGAATAAAATGTAAAATTATAGCTCATTGAAATTGACGGTACAAGTACTTCGGTAATAAAATATTTGCACGTCCGTCGGTCCTCTGGTTATATTTCGATTGCATTGAAACTCAAGGTTTATTTTCGATATATTTACATCCCGAACATTTATATGTAAATTATATACGACTACACCTCGCCAGAGGCGCTGCTTACAATGTGCTACTTTGTGATAAAAAACATTTGAGCTTAGTGAACGTGTAATTACATCCAACACGGGCACCTTTTGTCACGAGGTGCTGAACAAGAGGTCAACTTTAAGCACCGAGCATAATATTCACATGTAGATAAATTACAAAACCGAGCACATCCATGCACGGTTCATTGCTAATAATTGTAAGGCACGCCATGATTGACGAACTGCCTTATATCATTTGATGAGCCACCGTTGGGTCTCGCGCTCGCTGATTTCGCATCTCGCGGATGATCCCGGTGGCGCATGAGGACACGGTCGCGAGCTTGCGACGTACGATAACATTGCCGCCGCCACTAACAGTGCGTGATAGTTTCTAATGCATTTCATTACGATAGAAATCTAAAGCGAAAGATGATCGCTCATCACGTGGAACGAGACGAGCCGGTGACAGAGAGCCGCGTTCAAACTTTGTGCTCATACATGTTGATACGTACGAGTAGGTATGTTTTGTAATTTTTTACACCAAAAATATGTTGAAGCGTGCTAATAGCTTGCATGATCTCTACAGAAGAGCGCTCTTGTGCTTCTGTAAGTAAAACGCCACACTATACATGTCTACTTAAATAATGTTTATCTTGTCTTTAACAAAAATATCGCAAAATTAATTTCGCAGAGGCAGACACTATAGACCCATCTACATGGAACGATACTTGCAGTTAACGTTCAATGTTTACTTCTTTACGAATAGTTACCAGCATTTAAATAGTCTTTACTTAAATACATAAAGCATAGCGCTACTGATTCGTCGACTAGTCGTAATCATGGTTCGGCGGCGGAATGGCAATTTTGTTACTTTGTTCGGAGCACCCGGAGTCAGCCGTGCGTCCTGCGAAGGCGCGCGAGCCGCGCGACCCCTCGGGCGCGCTTCACGTCATAATAATTTAAAATCAGCGATAACAGCCGCCGGTTTGTCAAACCGGACTTTAAATTCGGGTGCCCTTTTGCATTTAGGCCACGAATTACCTCTCTCGATTCGCGGGTTAGCGGCCGGGGAGGATTGATAGCGGCCCGGTCCCCCGGGTCCGGCCCGGCCGGTTCCCGCTGTATTTTCTGTATTTTACGCGACGCGATTTACTGCGGCCGCGCTGAGCGATGGTGCTTACTCCGCTTCGAACAGAGGCCGTCCCATTCCCGTTTATTTCCCTATCCTTTTAATACGATGCTATCTTTCGGGCGAGATTACGACCGAATGAGACTTTCTTCCCGAACGACGATCGCTTATTCCTTTGATGTCGGAGGCAACAATTCTATTAGGTATATCGGCGGGCGGCGGCCGGCGGCCGGTCACCCTCGCTTTTTAGTTTACTCTAAATGGAATGTGTGATCTACGCAGGAATTCTACTATTTTCTTAGATTGCAGACCTTATCGTCCTTTCGTACGTTTTTGACTCAATGTAGGAAAGATTGCCTTTAAAAAAACTTATTTAAATGTTATTATCTAACCATTGTGTATAAGGTAGTTCGAATCTATAAATTTATGAATAAAAGTAAGTAGGTAGCAGCAGGCACTTGCGTTAAAATAGGTACTACTTATTACATATAGGTACACCATACTATTATAATAACTATAAAAAATACATAAATATGGCGGTTGCCAAAATAAAATATTATAACTTTCGTTATATTTAAAAATATAGTAAATAAATTTAGTAGAAATAATAATAATAATAATATATTTTATATACGTTGGCTTAAGTTGTCAAAAATAAAAGGGCTTAAGATTCGTCACCTGACAAGACCATAATATTAAATTTAACCAGTAGGTCCTCTGGTATCGGCGGCGCCGGCAACGATTACGTTAAGACATAGTATTGTCTATGTTTAAAAAACAAAATAAGCTTCTCTCATAACGACGGTGACTAATTAAAATTCTTTAAATATTATAAAGAAACTAGTATTTGTGATAAAAACCTAATTAAGAGTATCAATGACAGAGACGCTTATCAAACATTCATGTTTCGAAAAAAAACCTATTATTAAAGTATTTCATTATTATTTGAAATATTTAAACACTACTAGATATTGTCTACTCTATCAGTAGACCAGCCAACACTCGGTAGAGAATACTTATTACTAATTTCTGAATCTACTGTTTAAACAGAGGAATGTTACTTCACGGGAATTTACAAAAAAGTATTCTTAATTGCAGAATAATAAAACCGCAGTTACGATTGCAACAGAACAGATAATTATCAATGCGATGGTAATAGTACTAAGGCCAATGTCGAAAGTCTCCTACAAAGTTCTTAAGGAACTGATATTTAGTCTTCCCTTTTTTGCTCGTTCTTCTCAGGATAACGTATAGCCGATGGAATAACCTTTATGTCGGTCTGTCACCCCCTCTGTCACCGCCTGTTCGGAATCTACTGGACATAAAAATTGGTTCAAAGTTCAAATACATGTTAGGTGACCTAATCTAAATTTTTGCATAAATTAGAAAATTCTTAAATTAGGGTCCAATTTACGCTCCAAGTCTAAATTCCCACTATGAAATTGGTAGGAACCCTCTCCATACGAGTTCGACTCGCACTTGGTTTTTTTTGTTAATTCTCGGTGTGTGGGTACGTAGTAAAAAATAAAATCATACAACATGTCGGTTATTTGAATAATTAGTAAATTATAAATCGTTATATAAATGACCTCGGAATCGTACACACTGCCATCTTCAAAACCGCTCCTCGAAAGACATGCAACACTTCCAGCTAAATACTACACCGAGGCTGTTAGATGACACTATATGGACTGCGATAGGGCGATCGGTTGTCGTGTTCCGTGCCGCCGTCAATAAGAACACCATAATAAGTACATAGTACTTGGTATTGGTCCCAATTTGAAGGACGAGTGAGCGGGGCAACTGCTTTATCAGATTAGACTTCGAGCAAGGCATAGTCAGCGAGGGAAATGGTTCATATTTCGTACAAAAGGCAACATCTATAAAAAGACTAAATGTTTGCTTCTGTAACTAGCAATATTCATTTAAATACACTATATTAAAATGAATATTCATTAACAAAGAGTCAAATCTCCACAATAAATTCGAAGTAAGTTAGACATTGGAACCTCGTCCATTGGGACCGGTTTCCCTATGAATGCATATCTCTGTTAAAATAGTAATTATATTAAAATTAATGCGAAGCTCTACTCGGTTAAAAAAAAAACAATAAAAACAACTGTTTCCATTCTGACACGTTTCCTCGCGCCGGGCCGTGTAGCGTTCGGAACCTATCCTGTATGTATATTTAGAATTGCTTGAAAACATTATTTGAATAAACACATGTAAAGATTTTTAAATTATTTAAATTTGAATAATGTTTTTAATTATTTTATATTTTATATCTTACAATGGATGTAATTAAAGGCGGTGTCAGTAATCGGCGACTTGACAGAAGGGTATGGTAAGGCTATCCTATACGAAACGAAAGCTTAGGACTCTGATTATTGCTCAAAGTGTTCTTAAGATAACGTATGTGAGTAGCGATATTGGTGGAAATGTCCCTCGAGGGTTTCGTGTAAACAACGTACTGATAATTACATGGAGTTAAAGTGGATACATCGATTAATCTGCAAGCCGCAGAAGGGAACTATAGCAATATTTAATTGTAAATGAAAATAAATCAAAAAATCTAGATAGATTCCAGGAGACGAAACTTTGAGCTTCTTTACATAAACAGTTGAACGATGACGTCACGCTCATACTTTTACTAAACAAAGAGTTCTCATCTCAGATAAAATCTTTGAATCTCAGATCACAGAACTGCCGGAGCGAGCGGCGCGCACGCGAGCGATGTCGTCCGCAAAAAATAGTCAAGAGTGACTTGCGCGTTTGCCGCATTACCGTTTCCACGTCTCGTGTCGTAACACTTAATGAATTTGCATCACTCCTTCTTTGCATTATATTATTAATTAACGATACCGCGCTATTGAGCATTTGTTAAGAACGAGCATTCGCTTTATCGTAATACGTTTAATCGCTTCGATGCGATTCCAAATCGACGGTACGTTTCTAAATATAATTATGGTATTAATTCTCTATCTCTGCCGAACTATTTTACTTTGCTTTGGACAGTTTCTACAACGATACGAGTGAGATCTATGAATCCGCAACCTCGTATGCTCTAAAGCTACTGGTCACAATGGTTACGCTGGTGACCCACAGTCCCGAAGCTCGTCTCGCGCCTTCTTTTCTTAATAACATTATAACTCTTGTTGCAGTGTCGGGCCGCGGTGACGTCAGTGGCTTCTTTAACACACAGATGGTGCTCGACCTTAACGGTATGTACTTACAACTCATAATGCAGCACTCGCACACTTCATTTGAATATTACAAGCGACGTACCCAAATTATCTTATTAAGTTTTTGTACGTGCCACCTTCGAGGCGCTCGCCTCGGCGGCTTCCTGCTTCGACTTCATTCATATCCACCCAGGAACTGCTCGCCCAGCGGCTGCATACGCGCTACGTGAACGAACCCATTAACTCATTGTATTCATTAAGCACATACGAGTATGAGTATGTCAACTTCTATCATTGAGCGTTTATGTGCAACATGTAGCGGACTCGAGGATTTTGTAACTCAAGAAATGGGAAACGCGGGGCGATTCGTTGCGCCACGAAGCACGCTCGAAGTTCAGTGAATGAACGGCTAGCGATGCTGCAATCATCGGAGCACAATTCCGCACGATTAATTAAAGCGGCTGACTGCGCTCGCGCAGCGCACAGACAAAACGACGACATAATTAAATTAATACAAATTTACAGCTGATCTTTTTGTTAGGCCGCGGCGACACCGAGACATTTCTAATTTTCGTCTAGGCCAGTTTTTTGTTGGCGTTAATTACGGGATGAATGGGTCGGTTGGGGAAAAAGCGGTCTGCGGCGGCGGAGGGTGCCGGGGGGCGTCGGGGTACTGCGAGCGCTGGCCGCGCTTTTTGTAGCGCGCGTGCTTCACGGAACTCAGCGTCATTGTGCGGACGCTCGTCGCGCTCGCCGAGATCCGCGACCTTATTCAAATCACTGCCTCCGAAAAGCATCGCCACGATGATGACTCTCCGTCACCCGCCCGACCATTCGTATTTCATCGTCGGTCATCGCTCACGCCGCACTCTTACTAACAGAAGGTCAATGTGGATCGATTACATTACACATTAGATTGCACGAATCACGCTCACGCAATCGCTTGCTGTGTTTACTCGTAGATTTTATTACGTTATTTCTTGTCAATTTTGATGTTGTTTATAGTTAAACTAAATTCGTAACTAGTAAAGCTACAAAATTTTACGATTCGTCAGTCCCGAGCTCTGTAAGCGCACTAAATTACGCCAGACGTTTAAGCATTAAGGGTAAAAAGTGCTCCCACGCTGTCCCGCGGTCCACGACGCAGCTCCGCGCGTCTGCCTGCGTCACAACTACCAAATATAGCGAGGACATGACTTAACTGCTCAAAAACATCATAACACTGATGCGTCTGCTCATTAAATACTTTGTCATGTAAAAACGTATCGAGGAATTCTTAAATTTAAGCACGACAAAACGTACTTTCTCACCAAAGGGTATTTATTTTACCTGTAATTTTATAATGGAAAGGTTTGTTTGGCTGAGCTTATACTAGTAACATTGAAATCGAGTCTCGTCTCGTCTATATTATGATAAATGTTTAAATTGTAGCAGCACTCACAGAGAGTTATCAATCGTTTTCATGTTCTTCGAGGAAGAGATGAAACGAATTCTCATTAGGTATTGCATATAAAACCTAGTGTTATTCATCATAATAAGTTACGCTTAATGGTCAGTCACGTGAATATAATTTAAAAACAAGGAAAGTGATAATGTAGGAAAGTGCCTTTAGTTCCGCATGGGCGACGATGTCACGGGGACGTGACGGTGGCGAGGCGACGGGCAACTATCGCGCTGACTCAGCATTATGCGCCTTGCATGTCAACGATCCCTGCACCCGCGACCTAGGGAGCCCCGCAGGAAGGCTCCGAGTGAGCCGATGCAATATCTGACACTACCAGATTTACCCACTCATGCTGCGAACGCTGTTTTAGAGTAAAACTTTTAAATATGTACTTTCAATTGTTTCACATCACAGGTGAAGCTTCAATAATGTCACCGATACAACGACATCTAGTCGTATTGACTGGTATGTTATAAAAAAGGTTACCCCGTAAATACCTAAGTTGAATTAAACTGATTTTATTAGCATTTAAAAGTACATTTGGAAATATGGGTAGCCCGTTATCGAAATATTTATTTATTGTTCGGCGAAGGTTATGATCATCGACTCTGCAGAGATATACTTTGCAAATATTATTACTTTGGAATATTTAACCATTTTTTGCGTGAAGTAGTAAATGGGACGCAGGTACCCGCCGTAGAGTTCATTACAACAAAGCGCATGCGCGCGGTCCGACCGCCTCCGAACATTAGTTCAATTCATTTAAACTATTCATTAAATGATCTGCCAATAATGTCGACAGGTCTAGAATTCATTTAACCGGCGACGGTATCAGGCCCGACTCCTAGTCTATTATTTGCTGCTATGAATGTTAACATCACAAGTTTTTCTTCACTAGCGATCGTGTTCTTGATACTTTTTGCGTAGAATTCTGCAAAATCTCTAACGGTAGGCCATACGTATATGCAAAGCGTTTAGATAGAAAGGCGCTAACGCAGGGGCGATGGAAAGCGGTCGCATTTGCATGCGTCGCCGCTACCTGCGCACGCGCATCTGCTGGAGCATTTTTTTCCGGGCTCACCTCCGATAGACGGCCGAACAATCGGCACGGATCGCATATTTCTTTCTATTTCCATTAGTTTTTGTCGTCGGCTCGTACACGTGAATGCGATTTTTTGAAAGATTTATTGCGAAACTTGAATCAGGCTCGATGTCGGACGCGCCACGCTAATGGCGGTATTAATGTGCGCGCATTGTGACGTGCGACGGTTAGAGATGTCTTTGTGCGCAGTGCACCAGCGCAGCGCGAACGCATGCGTGGCCGAGTCAGTCCGTTGCGGCTCGAGCGCGTATTATTACCGAGCTCGTTCGCTGCAATTAATGCCAATACATAATTTCTCTCATTAACCTTTCAAAGGCCAGAAGATGGCGTCGAGTGCCGACCACTCGAGCGAATAGCATCGGCCGGTATACGAACGAACCCTACTTTTTAATTAATTATCTTCGAAACGAAAAGTCAATTATAATCATGGTTGTGATGTTTCTCGTTTTGTCCTCCATTAATAGCTCGTGTTCGTCTTCAGATAATCTTTATGATACTCTAGACGAAAATCTTATGATAATTAGAACGCCGCGCAGCTGTAACGAGGCGATTTAGAGTTAACCAGTGAGGATTCTGCGTCGCTTATATTTATTATTACACTTCGACGGTGTAATTGAGTTATTAGAACAGATGAATATAGATCGCGCACCTACTATTCAAGTTTTGTATGCAAATACAATGTTCATTATTCGTTGCCGAGGAGCTCAGTCCGTCATTTAATAATAATAATATTACAAAAAAACACTCGCTACTCATTTACTTATTTTAATAAAATGGGCGCAAATATTTTTTGCTAAGTTGTAAGATTTTTCGTGTTGATTTATAAACAATATGGTTTGAGTGACTACATTATAATATTTAAATCAGACTAGAAACTATAAAACGTTAAATGATAAGTCACACAGCTACCATCAGACGTAGCGAGCCTGATTGATATCGGTCTAGTGGGTTGCGTTTTGAAAAGTGTAAAACAATTACTTTAGAAGAGATAATTTAATGCAGTTGGCATAATTATTATAATACAATTGAACGCGGCGCCCGGAGCGGCCGCGGAACTCTAAAAATCATTACAGCGAATAATTTTTAATCAGCTACATTATAAGAAACTAATTTAAAGAAAAGAACAGTAGCTATGCAACCTCATTTAGTCATTTTTGAACTAAGCAAAACACCAAATTAACTACTAATTAGTGTGTTAATAATGAAACATTAAAATTTATTCTATAATTAAAAAACAAATTAGTTACTTCTTATGAATTATAAAAACGAAGCACATTCGCTTTGCGACTCGAAGAAACCTTGCTTCCTATACAGACTTAAGAAATTACTGTTCGTTGGTTTTTGCCGCCCAGAGAAATTATAAATACGCCAGAGTGTTAGATGAATAGGCTGTCTTGCAGTCCATACGTCACTGAAACACATCGGTCGACATTGGTGACTGACTGTTACCGGGAATCCTGCAACATGCGGGCTCGGCCTACTGGGGGCACTGCATATTGAAATTTATGAACGCACTTAGATCGTAGATTGCGCCGCGGTGGCCGACCAGCGCCTGCGCCGCGTTCAATTCTCGTCACGCGACTGCCGACCGTATACGTCAAGGAATAGGGGACTGTATCGCATATCTAGAAAGAGAACAAAGGATTTGCATACGTTCAAGTCGGCATAATTTTTTGCAGCAGCTTTTTGTTAACGTTCCGGAATTCTAAAATCAATCATGAGAACCTTTGCAACTCACCGTGTCGCCCATATATCGTCCTCGGCCTTTGTGCGGCCCCAATCTTACCAGATCGGTCAGTAATTTATTCACAGGTATATTTTATCCTAAATTTTTACGACTTACTTACGACAAACGATGTTCTTTTTACATATTCGCAGCGTGAAATGTTCACATTGTTCGTTCGTTTCATTTGGAGAATTATCTTCGGGAGACTCTTATGAGTGGCAACGTGAAGAGGCGGCGGAGACGAGGCCGTCGGTGATGAGTCCCGTGAGCCTCCTCGTATGTAATTGTAGTTCGCGTTGAGGTCAGTCGATCTGTACTGACATGTCTGTGTTGAGCAAGAACTACTTGAATGTGCTTCGCCTTTGTCGTTAGTATTTTTTTATTCTATAACGTAACAGTAAACGCATGTTTCATGTATGAATGAATATTATCTGCTGATGAGTTAAGTTCATTGTTACTAAATACGCGTCACAACTGTGACTACGGCAAGTTCCTCAAGCGCTTTTTATATAAAATACTAAAAGGGCGTAACGTCTTAAAAAATACTATTTATTATCAGAGGTTTAATGTACGACGTACGTATGTACTCGACACATACTGTGTAATTGCGGCCGCTGAGGAAATTTTATTGATATTGTTTACTAGTTTATTTTTATAATTTACATAATGTATAGTTCGGTGCGTACGCAAATGAGTAGAACAATCGCGCGGGAACTCACGCGCTTCCGCCGTAAGACTCCCGCGCAGGCTTGTCAATGCTTTTTTGTTGATAGATGAATGATGATATAACCGTGCGAATCTCATCAATCGCCAGTCATGTTTAATGTGCAGTTAGGGCTTGGGGACATTATCATTTGGATATATATTAGGCGCGGTGGAAAAAAGGTTCACGAACACTTATCTACGTTCTAACATACAGACATGCAAACAAACATAGACGTTAACTCTGGCGAATAATTGTATGAACTTATAAATTGAAATTAAACAATGGAAGTGTTTTTTTTAAATACGTGAAATTTCTATTCGAAGCGACCTATACACAAAACTTCATTAGTAAATATTCTCAATTTAAGAATCGCCGAGAGAAACAAATGGGCTTCCACCCGCCTGCTTCGAGATTTTTAACGTATCATCAGAGGGTTCGTTTATAGGCCAATTAAATGTAATTATTCTCAATTATATTCGCAGCGAGTTGGTATAAATCCCGTCAAAGCGATCTCCAGCGAGAGCGGGCGCGAGCGATACGTTCGCTTCTTCTGTGCTATTAATTGCGACTCGCATTCCGAGCAAACTTTACAAGAAGCAGCCCTTAATGAATCGACTTGTCCGCGTCGAGGAGCTCTGCTGAAAGAAATGTTCTTATTAAATATCTTTAGCGTTCGCGCTCGACACGAGATATCAACAATCCCGTCATGACGCCAGCGGCGCGCCGAACTGGAGGATCTCCTCGACACCTTCTTTTAATTTGAAATAGCTTTATGCCTTACATTAAAATATTGGATAGACACGTCACTGCGATTATTATTTACAGATCATTGTTTAACTCGTGTAGGGGGAGATCTTGCATTATTCTTAGAGATAATTGGGTTCGTTTAACTCTACAGTTGAATATTATCCGTTAGTCGATATCTGTACAGTTGTTTGGAAGTTGAGTCGTTAGTTATCGTGACCTTTTTATCCACATAGGATAATTGTGCCGGCACGTGAGGTCCCGTTAGCCAGTCCCCTGTTGACATTTCAGTTTTTGTGTCGGAGGGTGAATAATGCAGTGCCTGTAACTGCACTCGTTGAGGAAGGGTTTCAGTGAGCGTTGTGTTCGGTGTATGCGCGCGCGCACGCCGCGCTGCCGCGCACCGCCTGCGCCTCGCCACGCATGGACTCGGGTGAGTGTGACATCTCCAACTTGTCGTGCATCACTTTTGACATTCTTATTCTATCATTTGGAGGAAACAGCTGTTTTTATGTGAAATCTGTCTTATTCGTTTCAAAGCTACATTATAATCTCAACAAATATTTGTTTAACTTTTTTTAATAATGACGACCTCCGTGGTCGAGTAATGTGTACACCGGTTTTCATGGGTACGCCACTCCGAGGTCCCGGGTTTGATTCCCGGCCGAGTCGATGTAGAAAAAGTTCATTAGTTTTCTATGTTGTCTTGGGTCTGGGTGTTTGTGTTACCGAAGTTATTTCTGATTTTCCATAACACAAGTTCTTTAGCTACTTACATTGGGATCAGAGTAATGTATGTGATGTTGTCCAATATTTATTTATTTATTTAATACCTATTTATAAATAAATGAAAGTGCTTTCGGTTAAAAATAAGGTTTCAAATATATTAAGTTAACAGAGGATTTTGTGCGTTCGATTTAAATAAATCAGTGAAGCGCTCCATTGGCGAGTCGGCGCAGTAATTAATTTAGAGTTGATTCGCGTTTGCGTGCGCCCATCGCCAGCACCCGCTAGCCCCCGGCCTCCGCCCGCCGCCCGCCACCCTCCAGCGATCGGTGAATTTTTATTATCTTCTTCGCAGTAACTCCATTAGACTTTTTAAAATTTTATTGCTTTCTTTGTTGCGTTAACAAACCGAACATGCTTAACGGAATATTTCACGGTTACAGTGTTTTACGACGCGGGGAATTGGCTAGCAACTCTCAGCTTTGTCGAATAAGGGATGACTTAAAAGCAATTACGCCAGACTTTGTGTCGGAGAAAGCGATTGTAACAAAAAATATTCCGATTGAGACGTGAAGCGACCGATTCAAGACTTTCTATTTTACAACTCTACCGCTTTAAGCATTTTTTAAAAGTCGAAACAACTAAAATTAATAAAAATTGCACAACCCCGAGTCCCGACAGTTAGCCTCGGCGGACCGTTACAGGCAACAATGGCCCGCACTAGCAGACGACATAAAAGAAAGCGTATTTAAATATCGCTAGAGATTTATTATTTTATTGTCAGGTTTGCTAAACTGCAACAGTCGTAAAATATTCTAACCGTAATGAGCCGAGAAAATGGAGCGAGATTTCTCGAAGACGTGGAGGGACGCGGCGACGCAGCCAGCGAGGGAGCTGCGTCGGGCGCCGCTCCTCACACGTAACACGTTTTAGCTTCCTTACGACCTGCGCGGGATGGAAGGGGCCGTGAACACTTCGCGATGCAATTCATTTCGATAGAGAGGCCGAGCGTGGACGAAGTAGTTTACGGGGTAACATATGCAAGCTCGGGGTGACCTTTGCGAGTCCCGTTGGACACCTGCGACGTACGTTAGGGTCCCGCTAGGCGCTCGCATTCATTAAATTGTCGCTTCTACGAGTACATGCAATGCTACCTTTAACGGAACACGCTCGCCTAACTGCCTCTTATCTAATTGCGGTTATGTCTACAACTGTGAACTGCATTATTACTCTGACGTAATGCAAGATTTATTTCATTTTTCGTTGAAGTCTCGTTGTCAGAATCTTAATTCTTCATAAGTCGGCAGAATTTATCTGATGTGTCCGCTTTTAAATCGATCGCTTATTGAATATCGTTTAGACGATCGAAAGCAATTTTGTAGCGACGAGCTCTCACAATATCGGTGGCTACATTATAGTTGAAACAATTCGGATTATTACAATGATGTAAGCGTGCATCTCATATCGCGTTATTACAGGGTACGGGAATGGTGCCGAGCGCCGCGCGCCGCGCCGTGATTAGCGGTGATTGGGTGCGAGCGGTCGGCGCGCAGTCTGTGTCGCGGTGCGATCGGTGCGATGCGCGTAATCGCGGTAATGCCCCATTAGAATACGTGCAGCACATTCAAATGACCAATCGCCACCGCGCCGCTCCCACGCACTCCTACGTGCCTACTGCCTCTACTCACTTGCAATCAGGGATTTGATCGATGTAAACCCTGTCGCGCTGTACCCGGGCAGTCGTTGCCAAGCGTTTACTTCTAGCAATAATATAAATGCTATAGACAATAAATCATTCTTATTCGTTAATATAAAGTGGCGAACTCTCGCGAATAGGAAAATATAATAAGTAACTTATGAGCCAAAATAACAAATTCAATATACATTTGCAAGTGAAGGTCTCCCGTGGGCTAGTACCGCAGTAATTAACCCTTTGAATATTATAATAAAACTGCTGCCCTACACCCGTACAATTATCGTCATTACAGATACTATCCGACGAACGTATTAATTTATAATAATTAGTACAAGCATGTAACGGGATAGGGAGCGGGTGAGTGACACTTGTTGATATTTGTTGGCGCGTGCGCTGCACCTGCCGCGGGCGCGCGCACGCACACACGAGCAGCGCACAGGTGCCGGGGTCAAGGTCGCGCCCCGGCTCCGGGATTCAACCGGTACTCGGGAACGGGAACGAATCGCTGCCACACCGATCCTTTTTCTTGCAAAATATTATAAGCACGCTAAACAGATTATTTTCGTCGAAAACCCTCGATGCTAATTATTACTGCTCTATGGTTTCTTTACACCTTGATTCATATAATTTGGAACAGAAGAGGCTCGTAATGGACGTCAGGCGAGCCTGGTCGGTCAGACGTTGATTTATAATATTATTGCTAGTGAATATGTCTCCAAGGCTTAGCGACGCGAGTGGTTTGGAGGTGCGTGCGGACGAACAATTTGCGACTTCCCCGGCGGCTAACGCGCTCGTTAACGCTCCGTGACCCGAGCGTAGGGCACTGCGTTACATTGTTGTAGATTACACCAGTTTCATTTTACGCTCGTATTTGCAGTACACAATACATTTTCTAACCAAATATTGCTCAAAGTGTATTATTGTGAACTACAGACGAATATCTATTTTCAGCTTTTTAAGTCACGACGTGTTATATTCGCTCGTCGCGCGAGGACGCGAGAACGTGAGCTGTTTCCATGCTGACCATCTAATACGCAAGATACGTTAATTAGATGAAATACTACCTATTCATTAAATAATTTTCGACGTTGTTGAAACAGTTGTTCAATCAAAATTACACAAGTACATGTTATAATTATATGTTACAAGGAAAATCTTCCTAATTTAACTTTTTTATGAATGTGATAAAATCTAAATATAAAAGTAAACAATCGTAATATTAATGCAATTATAATATTTTGTCAGTCGTATCGCTATTTAATTTGAAGCGAGCATTTTGCAATTGTCATTACTGGAGTCAGCCGTGTCTCGTAAATCCGGCGGCAGCTGTACAACTAATAGTGTCATTATCAATTGAAATAACTGCCAAAACATTTTAGCGATGAGGGTCAATAACAGCTCTCGTTTTAATTAGAGCCCGAATTAAACCGCGGTCTAGATTAATTATTAAAATGGAACCGGCGTAGATTCGAGCGATAGGCGCTGCGCCCGCGCCGCCTTTAATTACGACTGTCAGTGAGCGCGCGACGTAATTAGGACCCCGCTTGTGTCTGCACACTGACGACGCTACACTTATCAACTTTGTAAATGTTTACTTTAGGTTAATTTACTCCTGCCCACGTTTAGTGACTCCTTCACAGTGCGGTACGATAAACCTTGTTTATGTTGTGATCGCACAACAATGGTATTATTTTGTATTTACGTCCAGCGTCCAGTGTGCTAGAGGTATTTGTTTTGCTCGTCACCTGAGCGCAGTCCGACGTCGCTTTTATACATGCTAATGCGCCCCACTAAGCCGTTCAACTTAAACATTTCCTTATCTCGCTGCGCCGTAACTCACAGATATATGTCGACTGTCAAATTATACACGTGCTGTGCTCGCGGCCTAATCGCCGTCATCGCTTCACACTCGCTGCCTCGCTCGCGATGAGTATGCGAGGAGACGAGTCTACACGCGAGTCTTCAACTGTTGACGGAACATCTATACTTCGCACTTCACTTCGCCCTCCTCGTGTGTCCCTCGTATCGTAGCTCGTTTGTCCTCACTGCGCGCATCGAATCGCCTCGGCTCCGTTGTTGTCTCTATTGCGAGCAGCAGCCGCTTTATAAATTAACGACGCTCATTTGAATAGCTAATTGTTGCCGGTTTCGTATGATTCACGGCGGTCACTTACGTACACTTCATTATAAATATTGTTACGTATCTAATCTTATACTTGTTCTAGCATGATGCCTCAATTAAATTTTAACCGTATGACGTGAAACAGATGTATCTAGATAATGCCTCTTTTTATACTATGAACTGATTATTATCTCTCATTGTCTGGTATTATTTATCGTGAAAAGTATTAAGCATAACATCACATCACATCGCTCTGCTAAAATTAAACTGTTGCCGTATCTGCCGCAAGTGTTCATTATTCTTAAGGTACGAGGACTCTCCGGAGATAACGAGCAAACGAAAACCATCAAAATAAACGGGAGCGTGCACACAATTCATGCGCTATTCATAGTAAGTAGTCCTTTTATTTCAGCCCCTTGTACGAGGAGGGACGTTGGAGTGTTTTAAGATGTTCTAAATTGGTTTTCTATTCGCGCCCTTCTCAAAATCAATTTAACCTTCAATAGTCCTTTTATTCTCTTAAAGCGATTCTCTCAAACACTCGCTTAATATTTAATAGTGACAACTGAATTAAATACAAGTGTTGATTATAAAAACGAAATAATAAAAGTATAACAGTTAATTGTTCAAGTATTCCATTTTCAAATGTGTTAGCTATCCTATATGAAACATTTATAATATTTAAAAACGCTTGACTGTCGATGGAGAATCTGAATAATATTCTGCGCGGCGTGTATAAAAGTCACCAGCGTGTGTCGAGAGGAACACTCGTAACGCCATAGGTGTTATTCCGCCGTCCTGTGACGAAGACGCGGCGCCGCCGACGTGGCGCTGCTGCTTCAGCTAACTAGTAAGTAGCCTATACGCGGGAGCCGGTCACGCTCGCTGCACTTGTCACCCTTTACTGTGTTTTATTGGCGTGTAAGTGTAGGTTAGTTTGACTCACTCGTTACTCGTATTAAAACCACTGGCGTGTTATTTTGAAAGTCACCACAATTGTAGCTTGGTATCGGTTTCGATCGGGCGATAACAACGAACTGATTGTGTCGTCTTATAGTTTAAGTATTGTTCCGTAACGCACGTGCAGTTCGAGCTTATTCAGCAATGGCTGCGCCGTTTTTTCGAAGTTATTAATTATTCCCTGACAGTCCCTTTGCTTTTCCTTCACTGACAATGGGCGCTTACTAAATTGGAGTAAAGGCATTTTAATCAACTTCGTTTAAGTCAGCTGCGTTCGAAGCCACGGTAAAGCTCTTTGAAGATAAAAATATTATTTGGTTACTGTCAAACGTTTCTAATATAGCGCAACAGATTTTGCTATAAGTGCTTCCCCTAACAAAATCGAGCAAGTACTTAAAAGAAACCGTACTCATTAGCATAATATATATTATGAATGTAAACATCGTATTAACAATAATAAACACAATACATATCAATTAGTCGTCCGATCGATAAGTTTAATATCGAACACATGTCAGAAGCACGCTAGCTTGTAACCACGCCACTAGTTTTTCTAAACATTGCAGAGGAATGTACTCCGCTCGCTTCCATTTTAGTTTTTTTCAATTCGTGTGAAACTTGGCTCTTCGGCCACCGAATTTAAATATGCCTAATTATAATTAGTCGAGGCTCGATGTGTGTACGTACACCCGCGAGTGATAATTACGATGAGTAATTGCCCGAATATTGTAATGAGCTCGCTGTTTTCAATTAACTTCAGAGTGGTAATGAGATGGAGGTGACGCTGCGCGCGTCTTGTTCCGTCCGCTGATCCGGACCGGCCCGGCCGTGCTCACAGCGTAGTGCTTCACTTCTTGTGGTCGTTTCGAGGGAAAAGAATCACAAAAAACTTTTTTGTTCGTCAAATTAAAAGAGTTGCTTTTCAAAATAGTTAATGTCGTTATTCTTATATCATATTATTATTTATTGAGTAAATAAGGCATCACTCGGGAGCCGTCTGTGCAGTAGTGCAAGAAACTAGCCGGCACAATTAGCATTACGAGCTGGCGGCGTTGCTGGTGCTCGTATGACAAAGCGCTTGTCTCGTTACGGACGGCGGCCGAGCCTGACGCCCGACGAAGGGCCACGTCGTTGCTAGTACAAGGCAAATTACTGTTACACTGTACTTAATTTAAATATTTTATTAACTACTTTTACTAAAAATAACTGTATTAGCTCACCGGTATCAGTCGAAGTGTGTACACTTACTCGTTGTTGATAATGTTATTTGAATTTTGATTAAGAGTAAATAGTATTCGAGCTTTCTATCAACTATTTTACTATGTAAATAACTATTTAAAACTATTCAATAGTCTACTCTCACAAAGTACTGTTTTATTGCTACATTAGGCTAGGTTAGGTTAGGATGAAGCGAATGTTTATATCACAGTAAGGAGGCAGGCGGTGAAGGCGTTATAAGAGGCTCAGTATCAAGTAGTTACGAGTGCGTTCGGGGCGCTGAGTTCTGTTATTACTCCGGCACACTCGGGCTCCTACTGGAATGCACGATTGTTTAAAGCTAATAGAATAACTGGCTAATCGCTAGTTATGATTGTTTTCCAGGTGCAATACGTGGCTGGATTGAAATCGTTCCTCGGACATAATATGTACATAATCCGAATATTTATTGAAGACTTAAGCTTAGCGCAGTTAGCCCGCCGCCACCCGACGGACGTTAGAGTTCGTGTCGTGTACTAGCGTATGTCTAATTGTAATCTGACTTTCTTCGCTCGTACAACGTTGGGCTCGCACTCGTGGACTTTAATCGACCGTGTAATATAATGCAATGACGAGCGCCTGCTGGCGATGCGTGACGGACTCTTGTTTACATTCATCCTCTGTCTGATGCGCGGATGAATTGAGTGAATATTTCCTTCAGTCATAAAATTAGAGAACTAGTGTTTCTCGACCGTCGGTTTTTGTTCGCCAATACCGATGACACGATAACAAGACTTCAGAAAAGGTCAAAATATGACTACAAGTATGTTGGCTAAGTTGGACAGTCACCTCTACCTGAGTAGTTTGCTTAAGGTGTACTGCTACACATATAGGTATATAGATATACATCTAGACGTATGATCAAATAGGAATACATTTATTTGCTCATCACCATTCCGCGCGCGTCGCGTTCATACCGTTAGGCTGCGCGGGAGCAGCGGCCGCCCCTCCTGATTGGCGCGTATCTTTGTCGCGAGCTGAAGCGCGGCGCGGGCGCGGCCGACTCGCATACGAACGACCATCTCATTTGCACTTAGTATATCTCAATATCGCTTATAAGTCAATCTCGGTATATCTCGTTATGGCGCACATAATAAGAAATATTCTCCGCCGTGGCTGCATTATTTCTTACAGAAGAGTTTCTTTTATGAAGCGAGTTCATCTAATTAGTTGCATATTTAGCTAATTATGTATTAGTTACTTGAAATATTTCATACGAACCACTCTACACTTTCAAGGCTCTCTAGATTCAATCTGGAACGAGTGAGAATTTGTATTCTTATCGGAAACGAAATTTATTCAAATATTTCTAAACAAAAACTATATTGTTAATTAACTGCAATCGAGTAATTATTGCCACGCCATTAAGTAATATGCACGGAGATCTTTATCACTCAGAAGCGGCGTTAAGCTTTGAACTTTTTCTCGTGTGTACTGGAAATAGTTATTCTAATCGGAAATAGCGTCATCACCATTTGGAAACGGAACCTAGCACGTGTTTTCCATCATCGGGCCCAGTCGACCGTTCCGCGCGTTCTGGCGAGCACCTCGAGCCTTCTGTTGAACCGAACCGAGTGTGAAACAGGTCAGAAGTCAATCGTCTTGGTACATTAGATCAGCGAGCGGGCAGCTAGGATCGCGGGGGAGAGCTCGTTGGCTGCTGTGTGCCGGCACCAAGATAGTGCGGCGAGGCAGAAGGGCGTCCATCTCCGCACATTCCGAGGGCGAGCGTTTATTCCGCTTATCTGAATTTTAAATTGGGGTCCCTGTAGTCCGGGCTACCCCGCGTCCCGCAGCCCCGCGCTCGCCCGCGCCGGATTCCTAGCGGTCCCGCCAATCCGACCGTAAAAACCCAATCAACTGGCTATTTTTGTACCACATGCCGGCATTTGACACACGATTTCACTTTCGACTCTTTCGAATACAAAATTTTTCTATGCGAATATTTTAAAATATCTTCGTCGGGAGCTCGGAATGAGGGAAGAGTAAATTTATGTTAAACGATAGGCACTCACATGTTTTGAATTTTTCACTTAATTAACATACATATAGGTATTATTTCAATTAGAAAAATAAAAAGATCCGAAGTGTATGATCCGAAGGGCGCCGGATGTTGCTGTGATACAACGAAGCGATGCTTAGTGAGCCTTCGTCGGCTCTCCGGGAGCAGCGAAACTAACTGGCAAATGTTTTCCGCGAACTGCTACATAAACTGGTCGCTATGTTTCTTCACAAATAAATTAATCATTTGACGATCGAATTAGTTTAACGGACTCCTTGGGATAATTGCGACGAATCTTTAAGTCATACCGGTACCTACTCGTAAAGCGAGATCAATTATCCGTAAGAGGAAAATCGGCCGCGCGTCGGTGGAACTTCAAACAGTGCCGATGGAATGAGACGTAACGCGGTGATTTCAAATATCGTGTAGTGAAGGTTGTCGTGTGATCGGCGGAGGCGCCGCGCCCGCAATTTGTTCGTCATGTGATTTAATATTCTGCCGTGGGAAGCGGCGCTCGCTGCGGAACTCGGCCGGAGACGCGTCGAAATATCGCTTCTGTGCGTCACGTAACGTGTACCCGATCTAAATTAATAGACTAAAATCTATATTTTTATAAAATGTTGACCACTTACGACGCGGGCTGCTTACTTTCGCAGAGTATTTCGAGATATAGAGTGTGATCGGTTGATATTGCTCGATATGGACAGCTCAAAATATTCAAGAAGGCTTATCCAATTTCCAAACTCATTTTGGTAGTGTCTATATTCCATTGGAATAGATCCTTCACGCAAAAGTTATATAATAGACTTGTCGTTCCGATCCCGTCACCCACTACTCCTGAACGAAGCATATTTAGGATTTGAAAACAATTCGTGGCTTATTTCAGATATTGGTATCGATGTTCTTTGTATTTCATATTTTAGATGTATTTGGGATTTATGAATTATAAGAAAAGTTTATTTTGCGCTAGTTGTAACGTGGCAGGCCATGCAAATATCCGCGGGTGGTCGCTAGTGAGTGTCCAATTAATGAGTCCGAATATATAACCTAGTATGTTATACGCTAGATAGGGATTCTGACTTTGGACATCGACGTAGCTCACGTCGCGTGATACGAATCAATTATATCGACTTATTAGTGTACTTAAATGTCAGCGGGATAGTTTTAGTAAATATTGAAAGTGAGAGGTCGAGCTTCAAAGGTTGCGGTGCGGTCGCACGGCGCGGGCGGCGGCGGATATTACACGTCCGAGCGGCCATTACGCTACCGAATAGTATCGCAGCTAATTGCATGCGTGAGTCTCTGAGCGATGCGAGCACGCGAGCCGACGTTATTGTTTCCATATATTTTCCATGGGAATCTATCAAATTTATGAATGGCTCAAAAATTATTAAATTATATTATTCATACAGTTAATCGGGTCGTTGTATAACTTTTTCGAAGAGTGTTTTTACCATGTTTAGCTGGAGAATGCAAAGACAGCATGAGGCTGAGGCTCCCTGGGCTACTAGTGGCTAGAACTAACAGTTGACGGTGCGCGCTGGTGTGCGGGCGGCGCGGTGGCGGCGAGGACGTCCCGCGGCGCGGCCTGCGCAGTGCGCATGCGCTCTCACGCTCGCTATATGTCATCGCCGCGCCGGTAATTATTCGCCGCTGCCTCCTTTTGTCTTAAGCCGCCCGTCTGGCGCCCACCAGCGCGTCAGATCTTCGATACGTTTAGATAATGCTATCTTCAAGTACCCAACGTACATGTGGCGATTACAATTATTGTTTTTTGTAAGTTTTGTACCTTCATTTTAAACAATTCGAACAAAATCAATAAGTACTGATATAAATAGGATTGGGTTAAACAAGTCACCTGTGATGCGTTGCACCGAACATCGCGCCTCTTGCATCGCGCTATTGTTTACTTCTAACAATCACTTCTCATCGACAAAGGATGTTCAATCAACACTAATAACATATCACCTTATTGTGAACCTTACTGCATTGTTGTAAAGTGCATTGTACCACGTTTCGCTTTGCTTACTTTTTACCGAGCAAGATAATTACACTGCGAGGCGGTCGGGCGCCACAGCTAGTCGCTAATTAAACGTAGTGACTGGATAAACAAACAAACAAACAAACAGCTCTATGCGTGCCTCGTATTAACATATATTTCATTTCAATGCATTTTCTTTCAACCGCCAAATAATACTGTCTAATTGGAACCACGAGGTTTTGTGTTCATGTTTGGTTTCGGCGCGGACGGCGCTGGACAATGGCGAAAGGCCGCCGAGCTGGGCCGAGCTGGGCCGAGTGCGCGTCAGGCCACCGGAGAGCTGACGCGTGCGTCCACACATTCCTGTGCACTTCGTGGGTGAACTTCTAACAGAAGTGGCCCCTTCATTCCAATTAGCATCGATACTCATTGCCTTTCATAAGAATACACTCCGAACTATTTTAATTTATTTGGACGCAAGTTGAAAAGGCGACTTGTAAGTGTCATCTATAATACACAATGCTCATTGCATGACTGACTGATATCAGCAGTGACACAGCACGGTTTGCGAAGTAACTGCTACCTCCCCTGAGGTCGGCAAACGTGCGGGCCCGATGTGGGTAGATTGTCATTGGGGGCGAAGTCCGGTGAACATGGCGGCTATACGACGTCCAAGTAGCGCAATCTTGCTGGACCACACCGTGGCTATCCGTGGCTTGTCGTAGCCGAAGCTGCATTCAATCAAAGTTTGTATTTCGGTTAATCTACGTCGCATGACATGTCCTAATAAGAGTATTATAGGAATAAAAATAAATTATTAATTAGAATATGAGAGCTGCCCCGTAGGAGATATCAACCATTTCAAAGTAGGTGTAACTCAAATTAAAATTTCAATTTTCAACATTTTAAAGTAGGTCACACTCCCATCGCTCATGCGAATACCATTCTCAGCGTCTCACTACCTGCCACCTACATGCCGACTAAGTATTTAAAATTGTTTATTATCCCTGACACGAACTCAGAGAGCGAATGTTATAGTTGTAGTGATACGAAGTGTTTTCTCGTGTAGATAAGGAATTATTAAAATTCCGTTTTTAAATTAAAATACAAATTAATGCTTTTATTTTATTAGAAGTTATACTTTATTCGATCACGAAAGTGCTTGGATTGGATACAATTAGCCTCTCGTAATTGTACAAGCTTGCAAAACGATTACATCGGTTTCATATCAGAGCGTTGCTACTCGCGGGCTCCAATAGGAAAACGTCTCCTTAGTCAATCGTGTTTAATTGACACATCACAACATTATAATAGGATGTTATAAGAAAATATGTCATTTCTAACGGGAATTTGTCTTCGTTTTTTATTTTAAAATTCAAATAATATCTGTCTCGTGGGATTCATGCAGCAATGATTTTTTAACATTTAGTCTTCGGTGAATCGAACTAAAATACGCACAAGGTTCACTTGAATCCGTCTCACGCAAGATATATGAAGTCGAAGCCGGCTTTTAGATACTAAGAAGATCGGGCAAGAAAGTCAAAATGAGATGGATTTTATCGAAGTCACAAAAACCATTGCCTGCGCACTAATTCCACGCTTTTTATCGTTCACGAAGTCCTACATAGTTTTTTTTAAAGGAACTTTAAACAACTCAATGAATAATCAATTACATTTTAAATTCTCATTACAAATGTTTGGTCCGTCTACTTGTCAACGTGCGGATATTCATTTTTAATTTATGTCCATTAAAACAATATCGGTATTGTGCTTAATTTATCTGCATGGATATAAAATTACACTTTCCAGACATATGCAGTCACGAATAACAGTGGTGATGTCGTTACCACGGTGGTAATACTACTGTGGATATCTCCCATCTACTGACCACTGCACAGTGCCAGTATTGAGGACGGTCACCGCCGCGTTAGCGCGAGGAGCTCTGTGTGATATTATGAGGATGACAAATTAAGCGACGGCATCTCTCTGTCTCCCCGCGCTCACCTCCCGACCGCGCGCCGCTCTCCGGCAATCGCTCGTCAGATTAACTCGAATCATTCTCAATTTCATAATTTTACTTTTAGATTTTAATCATTAGATTACGTATAAAATCAGAAAACGAGATCTGATGAGACCGGCCGCTCGCGTCGGCTGAACATTGTGGTTGTGTATTTTAATATTAGTTCGGAGTAAAACAACATTCCTTGCAAACACTAAGCTTACTGCGAGTTAAAATATACAAGCAGTTAGAGGAAATACTTTACACTTCTGTCGAATGAAGAGTGAAGAAGATAAGAATAACGACAGCGATACAGGAACAACTCTTCGATACAAAGACTCTTCATCGTCGTTGTTGTTACGCGCAACAAGACTACGCTAAAACTGTTAAGAAACTGTTCCCAAATGTATGTAATACCTTTCCTGTTGCGTCGACGTGCGCGCACGTTTTCATTCCAATCACAATCCACCACAATCATGCATTTTAGGATCATAACACTACTTTTACTATTGCACCAGTGAGGCATAAACTTAAGTCAACGTCACGGTTGAGCCACTAACAACATTATTATGTACCTGTAAAAAGTCAGATATCATAAACTCGGTCGTAAACAGTTTTTTACCACTACATAGAATAAATAAATATTTAAATACGTTTGTTGATGACTTTTTTATGAAATCTAAAAGATTCTAAGTTTGGATCCTGTATATAATATATAAATATTATAGTAAATTTAAGGGAACGACATTTGTGGCAAATTTTCGAGTAAATAGTTGATCGTCGTGTTCGCTTCAACACTCAAAATGGCTTAGTAGCTATACGCTTAAAAGTGTACCGCGTTCGGCATATGCCTTCTAAGTTCGGCTGTAAATGGATTTGTATCGACAGCCACAAAATATATTCGCTTGTTATCGGCTTGTCACTTGCTTTGATTTTTAAAACAAATTAGATCGATGATGTAGTATGGTCAGTAGGTACTTCAATAAAAGTGTTTCACATACTGGTGTACCTGCTATTAATAATTTCGAATATTTTCGCCGGTACAAGCTAGTTTAGAAAAACAATGCGAGTGCAATGCCAACCGCGACCCATTACATTACGACAGTAACGAAAACTTTGCATCTTGCACTCCCCGCAACCGACCGCAACCGACCCGCCGTCGAGTGAACACCATCGATACCCGCAGCCGCGGCATATTGCAGAGCAATCATAGCATATTTTACTTCAAATTAATATTATAATTAAAATAGCTGACAGTGGCTGCAAGTGATACGTGTCCGAGTAATGGCGGTATCATTGCGTGTTGCGCGAGCGCAGCCTTCGTGGAAAGTTTAACATCATTTAATATATCAAGCATTGAGATCATTTTTTGTAACGTTTATGAATAAAAACGAGCCTATAAAAACTGTCGATGTGTAGTTGCTTCTGTAATTAACAAATATTAATCACAATAACATTTTAATTAATTATTTTAATTATAATACAATCTATGAACGTTAATTTTCTGCTTGGACTTATTCAATAAGTATCAACTGTTACCTACTGAATTGAAGACGATGGCAAAAAGCACAGAATATATACAGAATTTGATTTCTTTCACATATTTCTAACAAATAAGAACAATCTCGTGAAGGCAAGGGAAGACACTCGCTTTGAACACAAAGCAAATTAATATAAGTGGTCGAATGAAGTATATTGAACGGTTATATATTTGTCAATATTTATTGTGAAAAGGCGCTTAGCACACCGCACAGCGCACTCCTCCGTCGGGGCTTCTACACTGGTCAAGTTCGGTACGCGCAGCTCGGAGCAGCTGAAAGATAATCAATTTAGAACTTTTAAAAGGGTTACATATAGGTATATATACTTGTACTCTCAGTGACAAACGAATATCAGTGCTCACGCGAACGTGCACGTGGGATACGTTCACGATGCGTCGATATCCGACGTAATAATTACCTACGTGCGAAATGTCACGCTCTACAGACCACGGCGCTATTGTGAGCGCGCTGTCAATAGTTCTTGTAATCTTTCACTATTAGAACATCTAACCCAGTCGATGCATAATTTTGAATTATAACAAGGTTTATTGAAATGATTGAAAGTAGGAAGTCGTTGTGGCCTGACTCCCGACGTAGGACATGCAAATGCGCGCGGCGACGGTCGGCGGTCGGCGCGCCGGCGGGGTGATTGACGCGGCGTCCGAGCGGCGCGGCGCGCACAAAGCGGATAATATCTTCATAAATCGATATTTCCACCGCTAATAAAGCGATATTAATTATCTAGTATTCAAATCTCGGATGCTGGGCATTCGTGGTGCGCTCGTGACTGGCTCCCCGCGCGTGCGCCCGCGCTCCATTAATATCGGCGGTCGTCGGCCGCGGTCGATGCGGCTCGTGCGATTAACGATCATGATTCGATTACGCGCCCCCCCTCCCCGCTCCGCAACCCACTCCCCCCGCCGCCCCCACACGCTCACCACGAATAAAACTTCCGGCGATGGTGTTTTACCCAAACCAATAATTTACTACGTTACTGATTTTGTTCAGAGACGATAAACATTCTATTACCAACATAATTATGTATGTTTATATGGTTCGCTTCAGAAGGAACTTTATAATCGATGAAAGTATTTGGTGCACGATTGCAGGGACTCGCCGACTCAGTCGAAGCATGCAAATGATCGGCTGCGACGCGGAACCGACACCGCTCCGAACTTTTTTCTTAGATTTCATTTCTGATGCGTCAACGTAGTAATCGATTCGTTCGTGATGCGTAAAAGAACCCATTGTGCTGTTGAAATACAAAATTACTTGTCATATTAACGATATGATCGCCGCTCGCCGTATTGACTGTATTTATTAGATCGAGGCTCGGTATTGTCCGGCGCGCGCCGCACAGATATTTATTCAGATTTCTTTGTTTGCATCTAATAAATAGATCACCGAGATAGTGTATCTGCGCGCTACATCGCCGGCTCTACATATTGTAGTTGTACACAATGGCACTTGCAACGTCCAGTGTACCGAACAGCTTATTTATCGCCAGTCCCTTGTCTTATAATAAATCACGCTTTTTTCAAATGAAATGAAGTGCACGTCTGCACAAAAGAGGGAAACTTAAAACAAATGCTTCGCAATTTCCTGAAATAAATCTACGGAGATATTAATATGGTATCGTGCGGCCGCTTATTTCTTGCAGAAACGTAATGGGCATGTTAATTTCAACAAGCGGGTAACTCCGTGTACATGCAGTGATACGAACGGATTAACTTATTCATCGGAGAGAAAGCGTTATAACTGACATACGCCGGCCGCCGGCGCGCAGGCGAGCGGTGCAAATGTGCATGACAGCGCGGGTTACTGCTCTTATGTGAGGCTACATAGAGTACAGATCGGGCCGCGAGTCCGGCGGCGGAGCGCAATTAGAGACGGATAAGATCTGGCGACAATGCGACGTATAATTGTAATATTGTTGTCACCGCGGCCCGCGCGCCGTTCCGCTCGCTGCTCTCAACTCGCCGCTGACTACCTGTTATGCTATAGGTACCTGTAAAGTTACACTGCCACTGTGACTGATTTTAAAACACCTTGAGAAACATTTACACACTAATAAATTATCTAGCATTTTAATTAGTGAGCTGAATGCAATTAATTAAAATAGGACTGTATCTTCAAAAATTTGCAGCAAGAAGACATGAATTATTTCAGAAAAGATTATGACCAGACTTTTTGATCTAACTCGCCATTAGCATAAAGCTCGGCACACACGCGCGCGCCCGAGCCGGCACGCGGCAGCGCGCAGCACGCAACGACGACGCGCAGCGGCGGCGGTGCGCAAACAAGATGCGCTACCGATACCGTTAGCTTTATGTTCTCGTGAAACACGATATTTTAATATTTTTTGTTCATAATATCGTGTGATTGAATATAATAAAGCGTCAAATTAGTGAAAGAGTGCAGGTGTGGTGCGCGGGCGCAGCTCTGCAGGAAGTGAAATGCTGCGCGTAACGAAGCGCGCTCTATTTGCGGCGCATATCAATCATCGCCTCACACTCACACACAACTTAAGTTACTTAATTCTAATATTTTAAGAAATCTTAAACTTTTGCTCAATATATAACTAACCGATTTATCCCGACTTTGCACGTATTCAATAATGAAGCTCATTCGCGAGTGTCACTAACGACATGACAGTAAACGAATCAGAATAAAATGGAGGTCGACGAAATATGCTCACCGGGGTATCACAACCATTGATTCCCAAATGCCTATTCGCATTGGGGAATCATCTTTAGGTTTCTAATAAAACACTTAATACCAGATGATTATTTAAGTCCTGCTGCGATTTAACGTGGATTAGCGACTATTTCAAATGTTCAAAAAATAATTACCTAAATACCATTCAATATATACTTTTCACAAACTGATTATTAAACTGTTTTGAAATATAATTTTAACGCGCGTAACCTGAATGGTGATTAACAACAAGCCTATAACCTATTGAGATAAATAGGAATAAATATACGAAGGTGTGACATAAATAATCTAATAAAATTATGCGACCGGATCGGGCGCGCGGGGCCGCAAGATAGTTTAGAATTCTTTTAAGTAATATCGAAACAAGTGAAGTATTTCAGTAGTGTTAATGAGCGGTTCAAATATAAAACAATTGCTAATTGTAATTTCATACATGTTTTTGGGGCTCGTGTTATGTTAATGATCTTCTAGCTTATACAAGTAGGAAGGCGGCCTGGCAAACTTCCCACCTGTTAGTACCTGAGAGAACCGGTGCTCATCCACATGGCACTTTAACAAGTAGCAACCGTCCCTAACATCGCCAACGTGCCAAATACGTCTGCTCGGTAGTAAGTCTTGGTGTAAGCCGTCTGGGTTCATCGTATACTCCACCACTAAACAGCAAAACTGAGTACTGTTGTGTTTCGGTCTGAAGTGTGAGTACAACTACAGGCAACATACACATAAGATCACAGTTACCGAGGTCGATAGCGCACTGGTGATGTATATAATGGTTAGTGTTGCTGTTGGGCAAAAGAATATGTGAATAATCAAGGAAGGGAAGCAAAGTTAGTCATTGTTTATTTTTGTATACATAAAGAGGTCTATGAGTTGTAGTATATACGAGACACGGGCACGGCGCACGGATTTTGAAATATCTGCGATTCAGTAGATTACTCGAGTAAATCCATTTAAAATATGCATCTCCAATGATTTGTCTAGCCTAAGCGCTGGAAGTACCTTCGTAAATATCGCTACTGATGCTGATATTATTATCTAATCAAATAAATCGCACCAAAACCCAAAGTGAAGTTACAAGGTAGTAACTTCACTTTGGTTACCGAGAAGAACTGGCAATAAACTCAGTATTACTCTTTTTCAACATCTAAAAATACAGTAATGTTAGTTAAATACAATTATATATCTAAGTTATATATCCTGCCTGGAAGTCAACAAGCATTCATTCTACGCTTTTTATCATCAATATAATCTTGTATCGAATAGTATATAATATATGAAACGGCAAAGTTAAAAATGACAATTAGAAGACTATTCTAAAATCTTTGTATTTTTCAAACCAAAAGGTTTGAAAAATCTATCACAACGATAATCCTTTTTTTTAAACAATAGATTTCTTAGTCAATCTAAAAATCACACGTTATAAAATAAATAGACTCGCTGGTCGTTTCAATATAAGCCCGCGTGACGTGCGAGGGAACAGGTGCAGACACGACTTGAGGTGAAGTAGGTTTCCATTGATGTTCAAGTGAAGCGTCGCGTTTCAGTTGGCAGGTGAGGAACGGCAATATTGCCTCGGCGAGTCCACTCGCACAAACCTCGTTAGCTGAATATGCACTCCAATCTAAGTTGAAATCGAATTTGCGCCCTCCGCCCGAGTGCGGACGAGATGTTGATGGATTATTTGTGAAGTGGCCGGGCCGCCTTTGAAATCTTTCACGCGTTAAAACGGAGGTAATCTCGGCCGACCCGTGCCCTCCGGCCTCCCCCGCGCCCTCCGTTTTGTTTACCTAATCATTTTATTGCTCCCCTGCCCCGCGCCCCGCACCGCACGCACTGCGGCCCGACCCTTCTTCGTTTCAATTTATTTGAAATCCGGTAAACGCAGCCGCTACAGATGTCGCGGCGCCAACCCTTGCCGGTACTCGTACTCGCCTTCTGTACGACACGCCGCAACTAGATTATTTGCGAAAAAAATCATGCGATTCCTGAGAAAATTCGATCGCAAGCTGCGACGTAATTTTTATGTTTTTACCCTAAAAAACTGTGTCAGGGGCGCGCGGGGCGCGGCGGGAGGCGACAGGTCCCGGCCCGCGTCTCCGTCGAAATCTCTTTTTTAACGCAAAAACGAAGGAGCGGAACAATGCGTGACCCATTTCCCGGCCGTGGGAAGGAATAACGTACGATTCTCCGCTAAAAGCTCGCGATTTCTGCAATAAAAAATGCATTACCCCACATTTTTTAAAAAATCGACGAGTGAAAAAAACTTGATGCGAATGAACGTATTGTTCGAAGGGGATATTGAAATTTGGAAGTTTGGAAGGGTGAGATTTATGTGTAAAATAACGGTTTTGGCAAAAAAGCTACGGAATCAGCTGCGCATTGTGGTGCGAACGAGCGGCGCCGCGGAACAATAGCCGAGCGAGTCGCTCCTCGGCGGCTCCTGCGCCACTGACCCACTCCGCTAATGATCTCTTGCTCTGATCATCAACCCTATCACTGGCAACCATTAAATACACGCGTTTGACAAGTGCATCTATTGTGCGCATCCGACTTCTTCCCAACCTGAATCCGGAAGCGATACCTCCATTACGGACTTCTCCTGAACAATTACAAAACAAACAAACACATCAAACTTTTTAACGTAATTTATTTAAATTTCGAAAATATTACACAAACGGTAAGAATGTAAAAGAAATGTTATATGCGTCGTGAGGTGGGACGATAACTTGTAAGGGAGACTTGTTTTTAAAATTTGTACTAAATGCTATGTTGCGGAGGTACTGTTGCAAAATATCTTGATTCTTTATTTAATTTATTAATTATATTTCGTTTAGCAGCTGTAAAATAATGATGGATTAATTGTAGCTGTTTTTGTAATTACTTATAAAATCTTGTTGCAAAGCTTTGCATAATTAATTATTTCCACGTTCTTTGTAAGTACATGTTACCAGAGATGTATGTACTGGACTTTTTATTTTGTAGATATTATTGTTGGTTGGTTTGTTTTAAAACTTCCAAAATCGAGAGCCGAGTGCTCAGAGGAAAGAGTAATAGAGAGAGAAGGCCGCTGAAGCTGTTTATCTAATCGCTTTCATAGTTATAGTCACTCCGAACCGTGCCGAAGTGCTTCATTTGTATGATTTATCATCTCGTGTTCCATCGTGGAAACGTTGTCAGGCGAGGTGTATGTCCTCCACCTCTCACACTGGAGGAGTTCCTCCAGAGAATAAGATACAAATCATATTCTAACAAATTTCTTAAAAATAAATAATAATAATATAACTGATAAGCAGTAGTTTACATTTCGGTAAGAGAATGAGTCCGTATAGTAACAGGCGTAAGAATCATCAGAACTGAGCTGCCTTATGTAGGAAGTAGTGTGGACGTCAGCTATGCACATAATCACTAAGACGTTTCTCGCTAACCAGCAACTGTACCTATCACCGAGAACGTTATTTGCTTATATATATATAAAACATAAATACGATCGAATCATTACGCGAAGACGATAAATGCGAAATAAAGTGATGACTCCGATTATCGTGAGACGTCGTGCGCAGGTCGCGGAGCAGCGCCGGGTCGTCCAATTGCGACTCATCGGCGGGGCTCTTGATTGAGCTGCTCTAAAAAAACTTTTCAATAGCAATATTCAACAAACCGCTCAAACAGGCTTAACTGCTTCGTGCCTGCATTTAATTGGTGACACTGAATTGCGAAGTCTAAATCCATTGTGCTGAGCTCATGACACTTGCTTGTATTTGTTTTTATCAACGAAGGAATTGTAAGGAATAATCATCTCGATCTTTTTCATACAAATATAGAATTAATGTATTATCCTAATGGTGACTTTCGTTCTTAGTATCGCTACGTATAACATCGACGGTAAAAACTCGGCAAGTGTTCAACACTTGCCGAGTAGAAAATTTCAATGTAAATATGAATTTCTCAAGAATGCACTTCTGCATCGTTTGCCGAAGAAACGAAGGCAAATGTTACGAAGTTGTTTTCACGCGTCGCCGACTCCCGCGTTAATATGCATCGGCATCCCAACCGCGCTCCGAGCCGCTCTCCCGTCGCCACTGCCAGAGATAATCTGCGTAGTTAGTTGCCTTCAATTAGCTCTCATCCGATTGCTATCCTCCGCTCATAGCATACTAAACCTAACATATATAAAAACAATATATACGGCCTCGGTGCTACATCTAATTACAAAAAATGAAGTCATGGACGGCTAAGAGCCGGCAGGAAGGCGCTTACATATTAATGTCTCGTGAGATTCATTCGAGATGGCAGGCTAGTGTCGCCGTATGTAGATGTGTGTGTCGATACGCGATATGCAAAGCAGGCCAAGCCACGCCCTGGGTGCCGCCCCCCGCTCCCCGCACGCTCCGCCCGCTTACCCGTCGCCACGACTCGCGCTTAAAACACGTTAAAAACCTACCGCTAGTACCCCGTCTCTCGTACCCGGCCTTCACCCTTCTCGCGCGTATTGTCTCAAATCTGAACGCGCGCGCAACCCTTCGAGCCGCGTACACGTGCGCACACACATAGATGTGTGAGACGACACTACACACGCACACATGTTACAATTTAAACATTACGCAAAAAATGGCATTGTTCTCATTTACAACCGACACTCTTCCATGAAGAATGTGTAGATTTCATTGTAGTTATGTCGTACATGAGCCGTTATCGTATGTGCTCATATTATATAATAATAATAACGGATCCAAAGATCTATTAACAAATGCATCCCAAACACCCGTACTCGATGAATATGATATCTCTAAGCAGCGTTATCATTAAAAATATTCGTTTACAATATTAAGTTAGTCACAAGTAGATAGAGTGGCGCGTGCAGCGGCAGCGGCAGCGGTAGCGGCGCGCTGGAGCGAGGAGGGCAGTAGGCAGGCGGGCCGACGTACTGTGATGCGTTTATAATGTTTGTATTAGACTATGATTAGACGCCGTGAAACCGCGCGCGCCCATCAATTACCAATTCCTGTAACAGCCAAGATAATTTAAAGTCGTTACGTAAATAACACTTCATTCGAGTCGCTTTAAATAATCACTGTCGACACTTTCTCGTTTGTGGGAATATTTACTTTACTATGTGTACGTTAATTAAGACAACTATTAAAAATAAAAGAAAAGAAATCTGCTTAACATTATTCAACATAATTAAATGAATACAAATGTTGGACACGGAGCGCTCACTACTAATACGGAATCCATCGGCCATTACATTACATTTTTTCATGACACGACTTTCACTAATTAACATTAGTTGTAAATTATTCGCTTCTTGTCGCAGATTAGTTAATTAAAATGATTTCTGCTGATATTTAATACAATGAATTTTACAACATCGCTTGCAAACACAGAACAGACACACATACATACACGCACATAATTTAAATACACAAATCGTAAAAAAATGTAATATCTATCGTTCCCGAAATTACATCTAAGTATTTGATATTCAGATTAAATATTCATTAGAACCTATTTTATACCAGCTTCTTTAAAAATCATAATATACTCAAGTATACGGAAAGAAAACCATTACATATACAGACGCTTTCCTTTCGTTTTCGTTGTTTTCGTCGCATTATAACAGGTATCAAATGTAATTAATATTTAAGTTATTATTTAAAATATACTCTTTGGATATGTTAAATCTTTTATACTTAATGCACAGCTGTGTATTAAGTATAATTAATTATATAACATATAAAATCCACACAGCTGTAAAAATAAAATAAAATATTAATATTTTAAATAGGTGGGTATTTGTAAAATAGGTATAAATCAATTAATGTTTTAATTCGCAGAAAAAAATGACAACTGTCTTTTTATTTTATCATCCAAAGAAGAGAAGAAATATTATGCTATATGCTAAAAGCGTATGCGTAAGCGTTTTCTGTCCCAGTTATTATGGCACGGTAGAGCTTCAGCCGTAGATGTGCAGAAAATTAAAGAGGATTCTTGATTACATATTACTAAATTGTTACAATTTAATAATTGATTATAGAGAGCGGAAAAAAGTCACTGGCCGGTCAGGGAGCGGCACTACGGCTGTACAAGAAAAAACAAATTAAAAACATAAACAGAATTAAAGTAAATTGTTTTCGATAAACTCCAATGCTAAACGAATGTGTAGTATTTGACATTAAAATGACGTTTAAATGCGGTCACAATTTTGGCGCCAAATGGAGATGAGTGATTTGCAGCTTCCAATGAAATGAAATAAAAAAATATATATAGTTATTATGTATATAGTTTTCGACATTCTTAAATCGAAATTTTACGGGAGACCCACTAGTTAAATATAATTTCTTTAATTACTTGGTGGAATGATTTCGCTTATATGGAATGGCTTAATAGTATAATAGGTAGGTACGTAGGTTTACCAAGGTTTACTGTATATACATTACTTACCATTAAATTATGTATAAAAACCACTAATCATCAGTATCTAAAAATGTTTATATTGTATCGTAAAATTAAGCGGATAAGAATTGAAAGTCAGTCAAGATGTTTTCGGTTTCTTAATTCGAACTCGACAAACCCACGCCCAGAGCGGTATTAAAGTGAGGCCATGCTGGTGGCGGTGACGGGCTAGGACGGGCCTCGGGCCGCGCTTTGATCTCGCGAGGGCTGTCGCGGGCACTCTTTCGCCTCGCTGCACCTCCCGACCGCGCCGCCCTTAGCCTCCGTTCTACTACGCACGGCTGGGGCTCGACAAAAGGGTAGTCCTCTGTTTACCTTCCACTCTAATTTTGTTAACGGATAACATCTTTCTATATGTGAACAAGAATGCGATTCAAATCAATTCTTGGAGCATATTGCTCGCAAAGTCGGTCTGTAAAGATTTGTCGAACGTGGTGACAGAAGTTGAGAACGCTCACCACGTTACTACCAAACCGCCTGTGATGCTGTGTTTAACGTAAACACAACACCCATTAAAACATCAACCACGTATCGGAGATCGTACAAGTATGCAAGATACGCGCAAAGAGTAATAATGTTGTGTAACTGTTAAAGATTAGTAGGAATTATTGTTCAATAATGAAGATTAAAATAATGTAATCACTTGACGCGGCTCCACTCATAAGGTAATAAACTTTGCAGCCCCGTCCGTCGTATCGGTTGCGCATTAGTGAGGCTGCGTCTATATCTCATAGGAAGTCGTTTTTGTTTGTTGTTAATATATACTTCAAGCAACATAACGCCATGATAAACTGTGAAATAAATACGGAATGGTTTCCGAAGGTTGGTAATCGAACTCCTAATAAAATCCCACGCGTTACTTTTGCCGAGTGATGCATTTAAGAATTTCGTAGATAAAACATTGACATCGGCCTGAATTAGTTGTTTTTGATTGATTAAATTGTATGTGGTTTGAATGAAAGATGAATTGTTGGTTGTCAAAAAAATATTTCGAATAAATTTCTTACCGGTTGTTCTCGTTATCACGTCTCCTCCGAGTCGGTGGTAGCTTAACATTTATCATCCATTTAATTTGAGTTACAGTTAGTGTACGTTATTAATATTTCACGCGTTCTAGTTACTTGTAACTAAAGAACACGGGTTCACACCTGGACGGCATCACCGAGTTTGCACGTGTGTAATTTGTGTTAATATTTCGTGCTGCGGATAAAGAAAACATCGTGACGAAACCAGTATGCGTGAGACGAAATTCTGCCACTTGATAAGTGCGGTGGAATACGCTCGATTATTAGCATCGAAATTGATATTTCCTTGAGAGGAGACGCCACCTTTGACCGAGAGATATTCACACCTGTGAATACTACTACTGTGGCTACTGTTACTTTATAAAAAGACTCGTATTCAAACAAACTGCAGCAACCCAGTGTACGTGTGAGCCTGGCTATACTTTTGTTAGAGTGTACGTAATATGCAAAACACTACATAAACTAAACCTGTTATCGGGTATTTTATTTATTGACAGTTTTACATTATTTTTATCATTAAGGAATGATATAAACGTTCGGAGGGTGATTGTATGCGATTAAAGCAATTTGTGACCATAACGGGTTGCAACTGGCCCGCATAACGAGCTCCCACGCTCGACCATTTAGACAAATAGAAGCGATCGATGACCGAGATCAGACGAAATATACATTAGTATTTACTCCATACCTAAACAAAGGTTCCAACTTCACTAAATCATAATATTTTCCTTATAAATCTAACTCCAGTAAATTAAAATTGCGCAATTCATAACTTTTACTTGCGAAAAAAACCACAGGTGATTTCTAGCATTATATTTGCTTTAAATGATTTGGTACTTTTCACCTCGGGGGTGGTGCGGAGGTTGAAGGGTTGTGTCGTGCAGCTGCCGCCTCGCGCCGCCTCCACACACGCACACGCGCACGCGCGTGCGCACGCGCTATTTCCGAATTCGATTTCGCAACACAACTCTGACGAGCACTCTCGATTTGTAATCAGGAAAGGGTTTCGAACCGCCATGTACTTTCGTTTTAAGACATTTAGACACAATAGTCCACAACGCAGCTGTCATAAAGGTTCTTTTGTACTCGAAGCATTTTGCATTACGACATTCGCAAAAATAGAAATGAATCATTATTTAATAACATAATGCTAAATATGTTCAATAAAAATACAATTAGATTATTCTATTTGCTTGCTGTCTTTAGTGCACACGATTGCATGAATACACGCCAGCTTCTGCTTTCCATAAACGACTCAGTCCGGTGTGGGATATTGAGTTTTTAGAAGCTCTGAAATAAAAGAGCTCAATTTTTTTGTTTTTGTGTCACCTCCCGGTAATCTCCCTCTTAGGTAAACATTTGTGGCATACAGAATCAATTTGCTGACAGTTTTGCCGTGAACAATGCGCGACTACGAAACATCTGCGCGTACGCTCCTCTCATAACGAGATACGCGCTGACTGCGCAGATATTTTTGTTTGCAGCCATGCGTCATCGGTTAATTTCGTAAAATCATAGGTATCTCAATGTCGACATGAGTACTTTGAATTTTTGCTCATCCAATATTCACGTTCACGCACTTACTGTTAAGTGCGTCATAATATATTACTAAAACGGAATCAGCGAAATCAAACAAGATGTTCTGTTTAGATTTATCTGAACCTCTGGATGATAAAACTATCTCAAAATGTATGTCATTAAATGTTTCCCATAATAGTTTAAATTTTCATACGTCATCTTAATGTAAGCCTTATTATATCCGTTGCAACTCAAACTCAATATATCAAAAATTTAACACAATAAGCACTATTTTTTAAAAACGCATGCTCATAATCTAAATTTTGAATTAAAAAAACATAACATTAAAATGAGGTCACATTCTAAACACGTTATGTTTATAGAGTTAAGAAGAATTATTGCATTGAAATTATCAATACATTGTACTGCAAACATATTATCATAAACGAATATAAATTCGTGGCGCTGATTCTTTTCAGTGCAACCGATGGAAGGTACCTTTGGACGGTGATCAAGTTAAACTCTCCGAAATGCTTATCTTAAAGGCTGTTAATGTCCTCCCGCGTCGAGTCCGACCACTTAGAGTTGAGTGCGTTTACAAGAATTTGATTTTCACGTCGCGTCCCCGAGGGGCGCAGGAGTGTGCGGGAGGCCGGGGTGGGGAGGGTCGCACTGTGTGCTCGCCAAACAATCGCGCTGTTTGCTGCTGTTCTGTTTGGCGACTGCTACCTAATATTGCTATTTGCTCTGTGCCGACTGTTGACTATCATAAATTCATAACGAGCCACTTCGCTACTCCGCCTCGCCCGCGGACAACTCGCTCGCGTCCATCGCGCTCTTTGCGAACGGAAACGAAGAAAAGTATGCTATTATATTTAATATTTATTCTTTAAGTGTAAATATTTGGTTCAGCGTGTGTATCGTGTATCGTGGCAGAGTCGACAGTGCGAGGTCGCGGCAATTACTGTCGAGGAATAAACACAAACATACTCTACTCGAATCGATGCGATGCAATTACCCGCCCACCGTACGATTTTACATAAATGTCCAATAAAACCAGCGCGGTATCGATTAAACTCTAAATTAATTTTATTGCGCTATATATTTCACTTAACGATCGGTTTGACGCGTCCGCTGTTATTATTATTATATTACTTATATTATTAGGCAAGGGACGGGTTGAGACGTCGGTAATGACATAGATCGCTCAGTGATCGGCGGCACGTGCGCCTAATGCGCCTGCATCGCCTGCATCGCCGGCCTCGATCATACATCATCGCGTTTTAAATTAAACCCGTCACGCGCGACGGAGACGTAATTCACAAATGATGTCGCGCTCTATAAATCAGATCAACCCTTTCGCGACGAGCAGGCCCCCGAGAGCGCGACCAATCCCAGCGCGGCATCTATGTAGATGTATGTAGATGGGGCATTTACATAAATTTACATTCGTCGTACGCGTAGCCGGGCGGGCCGCTACACATGCGCCCCTGCGCGCTCCCACCTGATATAAGTTGAATCGTTTTTTAAAGGGTTAACTATGTATCTGTTATTTAGGCGTTCATAAAAACTCCATGGGTACCCTTTGTATGGCTCTTATGTTTGTTTCATTTGAATATGTAAAGAGCCCCTTTTAGAACATCTGATACGATCATTGAACGTTTACCTTCGCGTTGAGAGCGTACGGCGTAAATTACTTTATAGAATGGTACTCGACAACCTAATTATTCTCAAAAGGCACAAATCAATTATTATTTAACATAATCGTATTGTTCCTGCAATCGGCTGAGGTACGGTTAGTGCGCGTCGCGTCTCCGCTGCAGCTGCATCGGCTATTGATCAGCAGTCCCCTCTCAGCCCCTGCAGGAGCCGTCTCGCGTCTCCCGCTAATGAGCCAGAGCCGGCTCACTACATCGCTTTGTACATAGTTAGATAGAGCTAGAACGTTTTGCTCCAGACTTCGATCAGAATCGCAACATGAAAAAATATATATTCAAATTACTTTTTGTTTACCATATCTGGTCACTCAACATTAACTCGAAGTGACACGAAGACAGCATTGTCATCACTCAGTTCGATTAGGCGGCAGGCTGCATGCCTGCTGGTTCCCAATTACCAGTAGTGTGTACGTCACTCAGTTACCTATAAATAGATTTTTAACGTTTTTAATTAAATGTTAATTCTTTGTATTTATTTATATAAAGGTCATATAAATGTTTTAAAAGGTTATAATTTCATTCGAAAGCGTTAATATTTTAATACCTATATTAATCCTTACCTACGTCCTACCTTATCAGAAGTTTTTATTGATCTTTATAATATATTATATAATATAGGTATATATTTAAATTCAGTGAGGCATATAAGTAATATCACATTTAAGTAAAAATGGATAGATAAATCAAACTCATTTGTATTCGTAATAAAGTTTATATATAAGAGACATCCATACGTATAATATGACCCCTATTGTACTAACGAGAATACTACATAAATCTATTTATACTGTAACCCGGCACCGATGCTGTAAAAAGACCGACATAACAATAATAATAATTTAAAAGTAAATTCGGGAAGTTTAAAACGGTTGAGCGGCGAAGGGTTATCCCCCGGCGCGTGTTGACACGGCATGTACTAGTTAACGGGATTACGGGCACGCGCAACCCTTGCCGGCCGAGCAGCCGCGCGGGCCGCGGCAGTTGAGGCGAATTGAAAATGCAAATACGTCGCTAATCCAACATGGCCGCCGCGCCCCGCCCGCGCGCAATCGATAGCTGCCCGTTGCCTACTCCTCACTACACTACTCATTCGCAGATTCATTACGATTGCACTCTCGCGATAACATTCTCTCGACGCTCCCTTGCACTCGATACATTCTGATGAGATTTAACAAAAGAAACGCGCCACTGACGACAAATCAATTCTAATCTACTAATGTACCGATATATATGCTCACTTAAGATTCTCTTTACTTCGATAAAATCGTTAGACTTTATAGAGCGTATGTGGCGTTGCCGCGTGCGTTTCGTTTAAAGATAACGAATATTTATAACGCGACTGATTCAATAATTCATGATTCGCGGCGTATAAAAAACTGACCTATCGCAAGTGCGCCTCCGCCTGCTTTCACTGACGAGTAACGACCGGCTGGGTGACTTGGAAGCCATTAATATGTTTCCCGGATTAAATAGATTCAGAAGTATTCAATTTTTTGCTACGAGACAGAAGTGTGTTTGTCTTAATTGCTTTAATTCACTTCTTAAAATCAATCATTCGGCTATTTCTCATTTTTGTGGAAATTAAAAATACATCTTGTTAAAAAATGCCGAATGCAAACGGGGTTGTAGAATACGCCGCAGCGGTCCCCGGGGAGGTCACCGATCCTGCCGTTAAGACGACGGGACATTATGGACAGTATTTTCGTTAGACCAGATCAGTCCCGCAGTATCTAAGTTCAATTATCATTATCCGATACTTACTTTTTCTGCAATTGAAAATTGGGACTATATACATATACATACTCTTCATTGCGACTTCAATTGTAATTATAGGTACCTACATGTAGACATAAGCCTATTATGAATGATGTTATTTTAATTTATCTAATTCGTAATCCACTTTAACCTAGGCTGTGTTTCAAAAACCTACACAAGTTTAGTTTAGTTACCGGTGTGACAAACCTGATCAATATTCAATACTAAGGGGGAGAAAACGCTGGACGGCCCGGGTCCGGGGCCGGCAGTTAATTACGAGATAATATAACGACTTAAGCTTTGATAGTAGAAAATTGTTAATGAAATAAAAACATAATATACGAGTCTGAGTATACTGTTAACGTAGCTTATAGGTATCATGTGGTGTACTCACAGTAATGGCTTTTGAAACATGGGGAAATCCGAGGTGAAGATGTTTAACCTTGCCACGACGACTAAAATACTAGGTTGCCTCAACCGGATTGCGTCAAAATGATTAGACGAGGTGATTATAAAAAGGCATCTTGTTAACTATCGTAAGATTCGTGTCGTTTCACGAAATACTAAATATGTAGCCCCGTGCAAGAAGGTTCCACTACATGGAGTAACGGATACATACATAGTACTTAAAATATTGGTGTCTCAAAGCATTACATGTTTTAAGTTATTGAATCGCAAAAAAAGCTTTCACAATACGCATTTTAAACTTAAAAATAACAAATGTTTGCGTACTGCATGTCGTCACGTGTGCGCTCAACTTGAAAATTGCTTTATAAAAACATTTACCTTGTAATCGCTTCAATCTATTTGAAGTATATTTCAAATTAATAAACGAATGATGTTTTATATACAGCGAATAGTTTTTTCATGATATGTTAATGGTTTTTAATGTCACCTGCATTAATGTCACGAGCGGCGAACGCCGCGGCGTCTCGGCGCTGATTCTTATCCGCTTGCTATTTTACGAGCGCTCATCGTTTCTCTCGAGAAGGTGCCAACAAGTCTCACACATTACAGAGTACGCACAATTTTAGCATAGCCTAAGTTATTTTTAATTATATTTTAATAGCAATCGTAGATTGGTTGTCAACGCGTCACGTGCGTATCTATTTAAGACAGGCCGTGTAACTTATTTCTTGGGTAACATTCGCGTTGTAAATCTTATAAAGGGTCAGTTGACACAAAACGGTGTCGCGGACACCGAAGGTCAACAGATGTAGGCGACGCTTATTGAGCTAATAAAATATGTAGACGCCGCGGGGATGACTGAGTCTAGCGTGAACCCCTTTTATCCCACACACATACATACCTATTACTTTGTAATTCAAGATGTTTCGTACAACACTCAGCTCAAACTATGATGCTTGCATAGAGGCGGAGGTGGTTTTTGATTTTGATATTGCCAATACCTAATCATTCAAGTATATTACGTGTGTAAGTCACGGTGGCTTGAGACTTGAAATCCCTCACTCGGGAACGTTCTCTATATGAACGTTGAAATCTATACATGTATATGCAAGCGAAATACCACTTACCTACAAGCTTGAAATTTTGACTTCAACCCTAAACAGTCTGATTTACGTTGTCGTACGGCATTCGAGTGAATGTTAAAACATTTAAAAATAAAAACATAAATTTGTGTTCTCATTGAAAAATGTACAAAGGTTGTAACAAGATTGTACAAATCAGATATGTATTTATTATGCGCTGACGAGACTTGTATAGAGAGAAACAACTAGCGTGGATGTCGTGCGTCCACCCCCAGTTGATACTTTAATATCCAATCTGCGATGATATTGCTCACATTATGGCACACGAACAACCCTTGCTTTACTGTTGCGTGTTTAATTAAAGTTCATTGTATGTGGGGGCAAAACAAGTGTCTCGTAGCACCAGACTACGCACGTAGCGTTCACGTAGCATTGGTGCATGTGGTTCTATTACCGTCGTTATTACTGTATCTTAATTGTCCACTTCACTGTATCCACACTGACCCATTTTTAAGCGTGACCCATAAAGTTACATCTCAACAGGGCGAGAATGTCCGTTCCCGAGCCTCGCGCCCCGAAATAATATTCATTGTATTCGCAACCGCTTTCGTAAACATAGTTTGTTCAGCTTTCAAAGAGCCGTTATTGAGCTCTACAAAGGTCGAATCTCTTATTCAAAGTAGCAATATCTTGGCGCCTAAACAAACAGCGGTCACATTACGTAAATGCATTCCGATAGCGATGCATGAGCGGAAAGTGGTTCAAAGCGCCGAAGTAGCCAGGAGGCGCGCGGCGCGAGGGGGGACTGAGGAGTAGGACTCGAACGTTTGATCGACGAACGTGTTTACGCACATTAGCATCACAAAGATGTTAGCCTCGGCCGAGTAGAAGCTAAGTCTGGAAGTGTTCGAAGTTGCGATTACCCCTCGTCAAACATGGTCGGAAAGAAATGTAATCTAATATTCCTCGTTGCAGTCTAAATACTCGAAAACTTCATAGTTTGTTTTAACACGATCGGGTAAATAATGTCTAAGGTGTCCTTTTAGTTCAATCTTGCTATCTTTAAACTACATCATTTCATTTTTCTTCGATCTCAACTAAATTCGAATTCATTGTATGAATTTCGATAGATACATTTCAATGTCTTCACCCACGCACGTGCTCGCTTCGTATGTCACCCGACTGCGTCGAACTCGAAAGTCATTAATTGTCAAAGCGAGGAAACGAATTCTGAAATAAGTGTTTCAACTGTTGCTTTGCGATCTGCAACAATAGATCATGCGACAATAGGCCGATGTTGTTTGAGTTTTTTGTCTTCGGCAATTTGTGGAGAGCAGCGGAGAATCCGTTCGGCACACGCGGCTCAACCGATTCCAACGTGCTTTTTTCGATCAAACCCGATATCGGAATTCGCGCATCGGTTAGCCGAACCCGTCGCTCCCCTTTCCTAAAAAATTAAACAGCTTTTAAACTCGCATCACGTACGAAAAAAATCATCTCAGGTAATCGAAATAATGGCGAGGCGCGCGAAAAAAATACGCTAAGGGCGGAAAAAGAAACGGATTCGTACAAAAAAGTTAAAATTTTTAATTCGGCGGAGCGCGACGCGCGGGTGAGGGGCCGGGGGACCTCGGCGCGGACGAGCGCCGCCGCCCGGCGCCGTCGCAGTCTCGCGCAGGCCTTCGCGGAGAGCGATCAGCGAGTCGCTAAGTTCTGTCGTGCTTGTGCGTGCAACGCGAGTGTAGCTCCGACCCGACCCGCGACCATGGTGTTGCAGGCTTGCGTGCGCGCTTCCGCGCGATCCTTCTGCGCGTCCTATCGTAAGTAGCTTTACTTGTTCGCGGATTACGTTGTTGATGTTTAGTACATGACTAGTTTTATACTATAAATATACTGTCACGATACAACTAGACGCTCTACGTGATAAATAAATCTGCAAGTATTTAAAATACAAGTGATATTACATTCAATAATATTCTAGTCTTCTTATGACATTCCTTAAAAATAAAGATCTTTTTTTGTATTGAGCTTGTTATTATTTGGATATATTATTATTACCTTTTATGTAATCAAACTCGCAATGAAACTCACCCGTTACATTATTTACAAACAACTTATTGCTAAATTCCTTATTATTTATTGAAAAAAAAAAACCATTATTAATATTGAAATTGTAGGTGCGAAATAAAAACAAACTAGGATTATTCTTATATTTTTATTATATATTATGTTCAAATGCGATTTAAGGTTGTCATCGCAGTACCTAGTAGTCTTTTAAGTAATAGAGGCTCAGAATATAACGTTTTTTCGAGATATTCTTTAATAGGCACTGTAGTATTTTTTGTCTGTTTCTTCACTTTTTTTTTTGTTTTTTTGTCTTACATGATGAGTTAGCCTTTAAGAAGGATTTATATGTACACACTTTGTATATATAACGTTGGCTTCCCAAATAAATAAATAAAGTTACAAATTATTAATTTATTAAAATTAATTTATTTACAAATGAAATACTTGTTCATTAACAATTTGTAAATAAAACATTTTATTATTACATCGATATTACAGCGATTATCCACAAGATTAAAATTTATAAGAAATTTGTCAATCCCATTAAACTAATGATTCGTGCGATAAATCTTTATAAATTTGAGAATATTTATAAATCCTTTTTTATACAACAAAACAATCTATTGAGATAGTTTAAGTATTAGATATAGTAGATAGTTTTATTATTCTATTCCACAATTATTTACTTTTTTAATTATTCAGAAAAGCGTTAAAAGTATTTTAGATAAGCAGTAAATAATTGATAATAGTTCTGTCATATTACAGATCTTATTATGTATTAGTATAGTCGTAATAAAATAAGAATCGCCTACGACTTTAAAAATACGTATTGGAAGGCTCACATCAGCGCGCTCCACTGCTATAAAAACATCCATTTTTTTCTGGTCTCAACGTAATATTAGAAGGTTATAGAATGGAAAAGGATTTCTCAATCCGTCAATGTAAAAAATAGACAACTGCGAGATTTTTTTGGCGATTAAAAAATATCTTCCCTTTCGATACACCCCCGCGATTTCTGCGACTGTGCCGGCCTGTGGAAAAAATGCGATGACGTTTCAATAAGAGACCAATACAATAGTGCGCCTTTTTAATGTTTTTTAGACGTAGATCGTTTTTTATATAGCCGTCGATCCCTCGTCTCCGGGTTTCGCGGATATTTGAATAAAGCCTGCGTGATGTGCGCAGGCGCTGACGTAAATCCTTTTTAGCCGCGACAGTAACTTGCTTGGATTATCCGCAGGTACCGATCGTTCCCACGATTGAACTGCCTTATTCAACAATGAAACAAGTCTTCTAGTAAAAGTCTTTATCAGAAAATTATGTAATTATATACTTTCCGGTTCGTGATAGATTCTGAATACATAGCAGAACTTTCTAGGGTGACTCTTGACACGGAGAAGACACAACATTACAGAAGAAAATTGAAGTAAATGAAAATAAGAGACTTTAACAATTTATAAGCCACAGAACAAAAGCGTATAAGCGTGTAGCAAACATATAAGTGTAGAACCGATTAGACGGATAATGAGTCCCAGAAATAAAGTAATTTATAGGGCTGTTCACAAAAGCTTCGGTTTCTGTTAAGGCTTTTGCGTGTATTAGTAACTAGGTAAAAGCGATGCTCTATAATCAACAATGTGTTAGCCATTTTGAAGTCATTAAAACTCATGGAAGGATTAATCAATGAATTAAACTTAGCTTTTTATAGGCTAATTAAAAGTCATTTTTCAATTGAGAGAGGCCTAAATTCCACACCTCAGTTACTCTAGTAATTCTATGACTTTTAAAACAGATATATATTTTTTTTTAGCATTAGCAGCCTGTAAATTTCCCACTGCTGGGCTAAGGCCTCCTCTCCCTTTGAGGAGAAGGTTTGGAGCATATTCCACCACGCTACTCCAATGCGGGTTGGTGGAATACACATGTGGCAGAATTTCGTTGAAATTAGACACATGCAGGTTTCCTCACGATGTTTTCCTTCACAGCCGAGCACGAGATGAATTATAAACACAAATTAAGCACATGAAAATTCAGTGTGCCTGCCTGGGTTTGAACCCGAAATCAACGGTTAAGATGCACGCGTTCTAACCACTGGGCCATCTCCGATCATCTCTCCTTTTTAAAATAATAATTAATTAAAATGAAATAATATTTCCGGCTGTTCGCGAGAAAATTATAAAATTATTGATTTGATTTGGAACACAATAATATTAACAGTCGAAAACAATCTCAAAGTTACTTCAACTGATCCGTTGTATCGGCTCCAGAATATTTCTTCGTCTGCAGCAGCCCGCTACTTACATCAAATGCTTAATTTGTATTTACATCAGGCTCTACTGTCTCGTGACGGAAGTTCTAAGATTTATTATAAGCGCCTGGCATCAGAGCTGTGCCAATGACATTTGATAATAATAAAGCTTCTATATAAGTTTCCCGTTTTGCTTTATAAGTTTTCGAACCCTTAGCGTTCGATAATAAGCTAATCAAAAAGACACGAGCTGCAGAGTAGGATATTAAATACCTTCCAACTTAACTGCGGCCTTGAGATTATCCTCAGCCGTGCGGTGTGCGGTGTGCGGTGTGCGGTCAGCCCGTACTGCTTCCACCGGTTATCCGATTAATTAGCTTAATTAGGTAATCTTGTTAGCCGCTGACACTGACGCGCTACACGCGCCGAGTCAGCGCGCACGAACAGGGCTTAATACTACTTGTTTTAGTTTATTATCCGTCTGCAGTACTTCCAAAAACATTCTATGTCGTTACAGTCATCAAAATCCGCGAGCAACTCGATTGTATAATTGAAAATAAAAAACAATCCTAATTAAGAATATCGTATATAATTAAGTTTATCGAGTATATACATAAATGAATGGAGGTACATATACCATATTTACTCATACGGAGTATCGACAACGCTAATCCCGCGATTACGGACCCGCCTGAAGACGCGTGTCGCGGCCGGCGGATTACGAGACAGCTCGCACATTCTTGCTCGGAGCTCACTCAAACAAACACTTCATGAAGACTGAACGACTTGGAAATATAGAGCAATAATATTACATAAAATTGCTGTTCCACACACTCAAACAATCTATAATTCCTAACTAGAACCTGAACGGTTTTAGTTCGAATGAAAAATGATTTGTGATTTATGAAGACTAAATAATTTGGGTACCTGTCGTTTCCTGACAAATAACTTCTGAAAATATGCTTAGATACAATGCGAAATAAAATATTACCATGCCGATTACTTTGACTTCGTCAAATGAGACGTTTCTTATACATAAGTCAGGCCGCGAAACGAATTGAAATAATATAGTAAATGAAAAAAAAAAAAATACAACGCTTGGACTTTACTGCTTGAAGCCGCCCTATCGTTAGCGGTGTTATATTTTATTCGACGAGTGACTAATAGTAAGTTGTCGTTTGTTTCAGAAGAGTCGGGAGATCTCATCAAGTCGCCCTCGCCGCCCCCCAGCCATGGTGAGCATACACCGTAACTATATTTGCGTCACACGCGGTAGCCTGGACACTTACCGACTTAATTTCATTAGGATCCTTAACGAAGAATACAAATCATAAGCTTACAATAAAATGCCAAGAGTTATATGTCTCAGCGCTCCCTCTATGTAGGAAGCCACGGCCACAGCCACCTCATACAACTCCAAATATTAAACATAATATAGATTGTACATAGCACAAATTTTTATTATAGATACGATTAACAGATTAATCCCTCATATCAGTTAAGAAATCAACTATATGCAATAAAAAAAATCACTCAAAATAAAAATAGAATATTTTATTTTAAAAATAATTTAAATGTCACAAAAATAACAAGTAAGTAAAATACTCTTTTTTTATTATCATATTTTGTACAAATGGTGTCTTGTTTCAACCTTCCTAGTCAAACGTTTACTCTTTAGCACCTATTTAAGCATTTATACACCGCATACTGCACTGGCACTCTGTGTCGGCCGCGTCATACTGATAGCGACCCGACCCGACATCGTCATCGTTCAAGAGTTCAAAAGTTTTTATTAAGCTCAGCTTACTGAAGTTTACCTGTCTGATCCGTTAAGCCAAATTGAATATTTTAATAGTTTCTGTTACCTTAAAGGTCGATAAGATTTATATGAAACAGCTGACTGAAGCCACGTGTCGAGTGTGCCTTATATAATAAATTGTAATATTTATAATAGAAAATCGTGTTAATATTTAAAAAAATATTTTATATGGAGTTATATCCTTAAAATTAATTATATGTGATTAACAAGAGACACGCGCTTATCAAATAAATAATAGGTAATTAAAGTGTAATAAAATAACACGCATCGCTTTATTTGCCAGTGGGTACATGAATAAAACATAACTAAATAACGCAAGCATTGAAGCGTACGCGAGTTCGGTCATTAATCATTCTTTATAAATATAAAAAGAGAGCTACTTGCTCCCTAATCTTTGACTTACAACAAAAGTACAATACTCTCATAATAAAACGTAAGGTGTACTCGCAAGGGTTGTAAGTCACGTCGGCATTGAAAGTGAACGGGTTGACGCACGGAGCTGCGCACGCGCCGAGGTGGGATTAGCCCCGGCTCGTGCACCTCGGCGCACGTTCTGCGACAAAAAATGGCGCACCTTCACCCTTTGACGACCCACCGAGAGGAAGTGATACGTCTTGATAACGCTAGGGGGAGAGACACTGAAGAGATTGACAATTAACATTTACAAATATATCAAAATAATATGACATAATGAAAGTTTATTTATTTACTAAAACGAAGGACACGCAGAAGAAGCCGAAACATTAGTGAACCTTACTATAAAAAAAAACTTGTTTTATTTTGCAAATACGCTGCATTGTCGATACATACATAGATATAACAATCTTTTTATAGCCCTCATCAGTACTAGAGACAGGCCGCTGACACATACTATGTTGAAATGTATTATTAAAAAGTTATTTAAACTGGCTTTAGAGTACTTACATATATCATATACGATATGACATACCTATTGACGTTTGACATATCGTTATTGCGTAAAATAAATAAACAAATAATTCGTGAAAGTCAAGATGATAATGATTGCTATGTTTGCCGGTCGCTATGCATTTTTATGATTTAAATATTCTCGCTTTAATTTATGTAAAATATGTAATTATATGTAATTTGATATAAAAGATATACGTAATGTACGTATGTTTAGCTGTGATCAGCGAGGGCGCGGGTTCGGCCCAACATTTACATCCAATATCCGGTTGCGATCGAGATCCCGCACCCTACTATTTTATACATTCACAGTAGTTTTTAGACTAAAGACAATATATTTTCTACATTCATTATCCATCATTAATTTGTTTATTTATAATAGTAATAGACTGTATCCCTCCCACACTGGGCTAAGACCTCCTAACTTTTTTAAGAAGAAAGTTTAGAGCCTATTTCACGCTGTTCCAATGCGAGATTTATATACATTTGATTTCAATCGATTAATTATCCGCTGAGCACGAGATAAATTATATACACAAATGAAGTGGCGCTAGCCGAGTTATAATGTACAATATACAATACAATATGTACAATGTACTAATAAGAAATCATTTGCAATAACTATCAGTCGAGACCATTATTTTTAAAATTTGTTATTAAAAAAATACAATTTACATTTAATAATGCATAATCGTCGATTTCGAGTTTTCGACACTTGGAGTATCGAGTGCGAGCGCGCGCGACGGTATTCGATAGACGACCATCTGTTCGAGCAACTCTCGGAGGAAAACTCAAACTTGGAGGCTATAAATTGAACGTGCGTCTGATTTACAGCCTGAGAGACCCCATTTCCCTTTACACGATGTAAACGCCACGAATAAGAGCTCACTGAATATTTAGTTTTTGCCAATATCAATAAGTTCGTTAAGTGTGCACTAGCCTATAATGCTATTTCTGAATGTTTAGATTTATGACGTCATCAATTAATTGTAAAACTCATCAGTCAATCAATTATTCCTCATATAATTAGCCGGAACTAATTTGCACGTCCAATACAATTATAACATTTTCCATTTGGGTTTCCGTTAGAACCGATTGTAACTTCACGTAGCACTTAAGAGAAAAAAAAATCTAATCTAAAATTGAACATTTTGAATTTTCAGACGGATCAGCGAGTGGCGAGGGCGAAGGCGAAGGCGAGACGAGCGGAGACGAGCGCGTGTCGCTGGCGCTGCCGATGGCGCGCGCGCCCGCGCCCCACGCCGCCGCCGTCTCCGCCGCCTCGGCCGCCACCGCCGCCGTGCTTGTAAGTATTACTGACTCACTTATACTTGCTTACAACTTTTTTTTAATAGAAACAATAAATTCAGAAAATGCTTTAAACGTGCCTAGATTAATTTACAAGGATTAAAAAAATAAATAAAAATAATCACCATAAACTTTCCTCAGAGTGCGGCAGGCGCGGGCAACGCTTTAGCTCAGTTGCAGCATTTACTGCTGACCCAACACGGCGCACATTCTTTACTTCTACACACACAAGTAAGTCGGCCGTACCTATCTTCGGTCTATTTATTCTAAGGGACAAAACGAAAGTCTTACGATGGGCATTGTTCTAACCTTTTAGGTTCAGCAAGCCGTAGCGCAGGCTGCAGCGCAACAGTTGCAACAGCTACAAGCTCGAGCCAACGCCGGACAGCCAACTGTTGGTGAGCGAACCTGTGACTTTTATGTTGTCGACCTATTTCCGGTACAAATTAAGGAGAGAAATCCATCTATATTTTCTATTCAGACAACGGGGGACATAATTTCGATGCATTCTTTTATATTATGATTATATATATTGAGAATATTTGTTAACATAAAATTTCATCATACAGACACGAGGTCGCCGTCTCCCCGTGGCTCCCCGCCCGGCGCCGCCGCGTTCCTCACGCCGCACACGCCGGGCCCGGGTCGGGCGCGCTCCCCGCACGCGCACCACCACGCGCACGTGCACGCGCATTCCCATACTCACGCGCACGCGTTGCACGTGCACTCACCGCACTCGCAGACGCAGACCGGCCACTCGCCGCTGCACGCGCACGCACATAAGCCCCGCGCGCTCGACCCGGCCGACGACACAGCCGACCTCGAGGAGCTCGAACACTTCGCCAAAACTTTCAAACAGCGCAGGATCAAACTCGGTGAGGAGGCGTTCCCTCGACACCGAACCAGTTCCTTTATCGCGTTTTCCGGCGTTCGATATATAATCGCTCCAATTGTTCCCAGGTTTCACTCAGGGCGATGTCGGCCTGGCTATGGGCAAACTGTACGGGAACGATTTCTCCCAGACGACCATTTCGCGCTTCGAGGCGCTAAATCTCAGCTTCAAGAACATGTGCAAGCTGAAGCCGCTTCTGCAAAAGTGGCTGGAGGACGCGGACTCGTCGCTGAGCGGCGGCGGGGGCGGTGCGTCGCTGGGCGCCGGGCTGGCCGAGGCCGTCGGCCGCCGCCGCAAGAAGAGGACATCCATCGAGTCCGGCGTGCGCGTCGCGCTCGAGAAGGCCTTCCTCCATAACCCAAAGCCCACCAGCGAGGAGATCGCCGCGCTCGCCGACTCGCTCTGCATGGAGAAGGAGGTCGTGCGCGTCTGGTTCTGCAATCGTAGACAGAAGGTGCGTCTCTTTCGGTTTCGTTCGATCGATCGATACGTGACGTAGATCACGACGGCGGAAATTCTCGCGATGCGTTAACTAACCGGAGTCCCGCGTCATTTCCAGGAGAAGCGCATAAACCCTCCGGCGGGCGAGGCGGGCGGCGCGTCGTCGCCGGGCGGTGGCGGCTCGCTGCTCCCGCTGTCGCACCCCCTGCACGCGCTGCCGGCACACGCGCACGTGCTGCCGGCGCACGCGCACGCGCACGCGCACGGGCCGGCGGCGGCCGCGCACGCCGCACTGCAGGCGGCCGCGCTGCAGCCGCTGGCGCTGCTGGCGCGCCCGCCGCGCGACTGACCGACACATATCTTGTAAATACCGCCGCCCTGTACAGACTCAAGTGTACATACAGTCTTAGTCCGCCGCGCGTCGCGCGCGTCTGCGCTCGGGCGGCGCGGACGGGCGCTCGCCGGACGGGCCCGCCGCCGTGACTCGCGGAGACGTAACTGGGACGTGTGAGGGTCAGGGGGGCAGCTCCCGTGGAAGGATCGTGATGGAAGATGAAAATTCTAATTTTTTTAAATATTCAGCAAGTGACAAAGTACGGTTACGATGCTCCTTCTGGTACGGGATGTCAATAATAGTTTGTCGTGTGACCGTACGAGCATCACGTAAACCAGTAATATTGAGAGGGTAGTTCTAAGAGTTCCGTTAGTAACAAATAACCAGCTTCCACTTCCTCACTGGTGAAGGTAGGAAGGCCTAGATGGGTCCCGCCCCTCTGACCCAACCCAGTTACGCCTGCAGCGACTGACGGACGCTCGGGGGAGTCCCGCAGGTCGCGCGCGACGCGTCTAGCCGTAAGAGATAGCGTAGCGCATTTAGCTCGTAAGTTTATATTATAATGTGAATTCTATTTATGTGAGGCGGTCTCCGCCGTGTACAGAACCCATATCACTTAGCGCATAACGCGTATGTAAGGTGGATGTGTAGAAAACTATCTATATGTTGTAATAAAACATGATAGATGACGATGTCTTTCATTTCTGTCCTCCTGTTCCAACGTAATTTTCGCAACTTAAAATTTCACTCATTTAGGATAAGTTCTAGTGGTCATCAGTACAGTCATTGCCACTCACAGTGCTCAGGTCGAATACCTCAGTAGCATTTTTAGAAAAAATAAATAAATAAAACGCTATAAACTTTTAGTCTGCCACTTTAGTGTTTCATAAACTATGTGAACATGTGAATGAATTATTGGTATTGCTACCGAGCTCACCTTGCAGTAGGTCGCGTCCTAACTCCCCACTCCTGAACATATCACAGAGCAACTATATTATCATTTCATGATATTATACATTTTCAGATTTTAACATTTTTAAATATTATTGTAAAACGTGCTGTGATAACAATCGCTGTAAAATGACTCGACAAATTCATCGAAATGTCGATGTTTTCGTGCGTGTCAGATGTTCACTTATGCAAAGAATATGGTCTGCAAGTGTTTGACGCGGACGAGCGGTATCACAGTATCTCTGTTTGATAAATGTTTATTAGAGAGTAATGTTGCAATAAAGTTAATAAAGGTATATTTCATAAAATAAAATAAAACTTTTTTTTTTCCTTATATCCTTCAGCGGGGTGGTAAAGGGATGAAAAGAAAGATAAATGGTCGAGATAATTCGAAATTTACGCTAATTGGAAAAAATAACAATTATTGAAAATCAATAAATAAATATGAAATGCTGGTCTAATACTTGGCAACGAATTATATATCCGCCGCGCACACTCGAGGGGTAGAGAGCGGCGACGGAGCCTTGCAACTACAATCGTCGAATCATCGAAAACCCTCAAATGTAAAACAAATATTTACAATGGTTTTATTAAAAAATAACAATCAAAGTACAACATATATCTTTATATAAGTATATAAATCTTGTGTACGTGCGTAAGTGAACTCCACCAAAACGAAATCGGAATAAAATGTGGAAATTTTTTATTTGTCCCGAGCGATAGCGCTGCGGTCGAAACTAAATAAAATTCTTATTTCACCCGCACGAAGTGGGCGCGGGGGCTAGCAGTGTTATAAATATATTATTTAAAATCATCAAAATTAAACATTGTGGCTAGCTTGTATGTAGATGCCGGGAAGTAAGTGGTAGTGCCACACTGCATACCTTCGGGTTGCAGCCGAATGGGCCGGCACGCCCGGGGAAGTACCACTCTCTCACTTAAAATCGGCGTGAAGTGGTAGCTATGTTACCGCGTTTCGTCTGGTATGTGAGAGTCCCGGAGGCCCGATACCCCCCCCCCCCCCTTAAACATGATGGTTGTGCAGAATTTGGTTACATTACCCCAGGAGGGTACCATCAGCGACTGCGGTGGAGAATCCCTCTCTGGGCATCCATGCTCAGGACATACACCACCTGAGCAGGGATGCCCAGGCTGCCCTCCGAATTCTGGGGGGGGCAATTTTGCGCTCGCCACTGTTCGGGGCAAGCGGAGCAGGCATCATAAGGCAACCCCTACCACCCTCACTGTGGACTTCTGCAACATAAGGGGACTCAACTCGAACTTGAACGCCGTCCACTTTCACCTTGAGACGGCGAAGCCGGCCTTGCTCTTTCTTACCGAGACTCAGATATCTTCTCCTGCCGATACGACTTTTCTTTCCTACCCCGGGTATAAATTGGAACATTCCTTTGTACCACGAGCTGGGGTGTGCGTTTACGTCAGAGATGATATCTGCTCTCGACGCCTCGGCAGCCTTGAAGGACAGGACCTATCAATTATCTGGCTGCGTGTAGATTGTGACGACCATCCGCGAATCTACGCTTGCCTTTATAGGTCCCATAGCGGTAATGCCGAAACCGACCGACTGGTTGAGCACGTCCAAATGGCTACAGATTCCGTACTGCAGCAGATCCCATCCGCAGAGATCGTTATTCTTGGCGATTTTAATGCCCACCATGCCGAATGGCTTGGATCGCGCACTACCGATCATGCGGGTAGATCTGTTCTCGACTTCGCTTTAGCATATGATTTGACACAACTAGTCCCCTCGCCAACGCGAATACCAGACGTGGAGGATCATACACCTTCCCTGTTGGACCTTCTGCTGACTTCCCATCCGGATGGCTACCAGGTTATCGTCGAACCCCCTCTGGGCTCGTCGGACCACTGTCTCGTCCGAAGTACAGTGCCGGTTGCGCGTTACTCACGACCTCGTTTCGTGGGCTGCCGCCGAGTGTGGCACTACAGGTCAGCAGATTGGGATGGGATGCGGTCCTTCTTTGCATCCTACCCATGGGGGCAGGTTTGTTTCTCGCCGGATGATCCGAGTGTTGTTGCTGACTCTGTTGCCGATGTGGTACTGCAGGGTATGGAACTATTCATTCCGTATTCTGCGGTCCCCATCGGTGGCAAGTCCCAGCCCTGGTTTGGTCGTTTCTGCAAAACGGCTTCACGCAGAAAATGGGAACGCTACCAAGACTGGGCTAACGCATCAGCGTCTCGTGATGTAAATACCAGCGCAATCAGAAAGGAATATAACTCTGCCTCTAGGTCCTTCAAAAACGTGATTGCTAAGGCGAAGACGGAGTACATTGGCAGAATTGGCGAGAGACTGGTGCGCCTCCCTTCAGGAACACGTGCGTTCTGGTCTCTCGCCAAGGCTGTCTTAGGGAATTTCTGTCAGCCTTCCTTACCATCTCTGCACAAGGACGGTGAGTCATTGGCCCATACAGCGAAGGAGAAGGCTGATCTTTTAGGCTCTCTCTTCGCAGCGAACTCGACTCTGGATGACCGAGGAAAGTCACCACCAACAATCCCGCGGTGTGATGCCACGATGCCGGAGGTTAAATTCCGGCAAAGTGCAGTTCGTAAAGCACTTCTTTCCTTGGATATTCATAAGTCGAGTGGACCCGATGGCATCCCTCCAATCGTGCTACGGACTTGTGCTCCCGAGTTGGCGCCGGTCTTAACGCGTCTTTTCCGGCAATCCTATGCATTCGGCGTCGTCCCGAACTCCTGGAAGACTGCTTTGGTGCATCCGATCCCTAAAAAGGGCAACCGCTCAGACCCGTCCAATTATAGGCCTATAGCCATCACCTCCTTGTTCTCCAAGGTAATGGAGTCCATTATAAACTGCCAGCTCCTGCGGTACCTAGAGGAGTACCAGCTGATTAGCGACCGCCAGTACGGTTTCCGTCGGGGTCGCTCAGCCGGTGATCTTCTAGTTTACCTTACTCATAGATGGGCGGAAGCAGTTGAGAGCAAAGGGGAGGCATTAGCAGCCAGTCTGGACATAGCGAAGGCCTTCGATCGCGTGTGGCACAAAGCGCTTCTTTCGAAGCTTCCTTCCTATGGGCTTCCCGGGAAATTATGCAATTGGATTACCAGTTTTTTGGCAGATCGGAGCATCAAGGTCGTTGTCGACGGTGCATGCTCTGACTTAAAATTCGTCAATGCTGGTGTTCCACAAGGCTGCGTTCTATCACCCACTCTGTTTCTTCTGCATATCAATGACTTGTTGCAAATCAGTAACATTCATTGCTATGCAGACGACAGCACCGTAGACACCTCATACACCGGCCGTGCTAATATTTCTCGGGAAAACGTCGAAGAAAACCGGAACAAACTTGTATCTGAAATCGAGTCTTCGTTAAACAAAGTCTCGAACTGGGGTCGGCTAAACCTAGTTCACTTCAACCCCAAAAAGACGCAAGTTTGCGCGTTAACTGCTAAAAAAACACCATTTGTCGTATCTCCACGATTCGAGAACATTCCGTTAGCCGCTACAGCTAGTATCGGAATACTTGGCGTTGATGTTTCGAGTCTCGTTCAGTTCCGCGGTCAATTGGAAGGCAAAGCCAAATTGGCATCAAAAAAGCTTGGTGTGCTCAGCAAGGCAAGACAGTATTTCACGTCGGCCCATCGTCTAAGACTATACAAGGCGCAAATTCGGCCTCACATGGAATACTGCTCTCACCTCTGGGCGGGTGCTCCCCAGTACCAGCTCCTTCCATTTGACCGTATCCAACGTAGAGCGGCTCGAATTATCGACGATCAAGCCCTTTCCGATCTGCTTGATCCTTTGGCTTTGCGTAGAGATGTTGGATCGCTCTGCATCTTCTACAGAATTTATCACGGGGAATGTTCCGAGGAATTGTTCGAATTAATCCCGGCTGCTGAATTTCACCTTCGGACATCTCGTCAAAATTCCAAATATCACCCGCACCACCTAGATGTCCGAAAATCCACAACAGCGCGATTTTTAAGACATTTTCTGCCTCGCACAACCACTCTGTGGAACCAGCTTTCGCCGGCGGTTTTTCCGAACCGATATGACTTGGGAACCTTCAAGAAAAGAGCGTACTCTTTCCTGAAAGGCCGGCAACGCACCTGCAAGCCCCCCGGTGTTGCAGATGTCCATGGGCGGTGGTAGTCCTGAACCTATAAAAGTACAACATATATCTTTATATAGAACTTTTATAGTGAACCTATAAAAGTTATTGAGTTTTTCTTACAATAAAAATCAATAGCAGCCCGGCTATTGGAAGTCGATAGTGTTAGACTTTCGTCAACGCGCTCTGCCATCGAACTCGAAATTTATAAAATATATATTAATAAATAAAGCATATTATTCAACACAATAACTGCAATAAATTATATTTTGATAAGACAATTATAGTTCTATATATTCGCACCCGTAATCGTATCAAATTTAAATGTTTTATGAAATGTGTACATATTGTACCATAATTTATTCTTAGGTAACTATTACCACATAAGTAAACATTCCAAACTAACTAATTGATTTGAAACAAACAGCTATATCGTATAAAATAATACAAACGGATCTAGACACGCGGAAGCGTGTCAGCCAAGTTCTAGTATAGCAGAACTGGCGTGCAGCACCGTGTGTAATATTACACGAACCATTTGGAGCCACTTTTGACCTCCTCATAACTCAAAAACTATTTGACATAAATGTGTCAAATTTGGCTCATATATTAAGACTTGCGAGATACATATGTGTTCCAAATTTCATAAACGCATCTCAAATGGTTATTTAGATATTAACGTCTAAAAATCGTCATTTTTATCACTGACTGACCTATAGATCAAAACTATAACCTACTTCCAGGTGACCTAGAAAGTTCAAATTTGGCATGCAGGTAGATAATTACGCCAATATAAAGGAAAAAATCTGAAACTGGTAATTTTTTATCATATTATTATAATTTTTCATTTTATTGGATCTATTAGGAACACTTATATATTTAGTTCCTGTAATAACTGTAATAAAAAAAATTATGTAAGAACCAGCAATCAAAACTTATGACAGCCGGTCTTAATGTGGATTTTAAGGTCTTCACGTGAATATATAACAAGTTGAATACCACCCTTAAGTTTTTTAAATCCAAATATTTCCGTTTTATTACTTATGAGTATAGCCGACTTTCGTATTTATTACGTTATTAAATAGCATTTAGTGCACATCAATGGCGCAAAATCATTATACTTAAAAAAAAAAAATAATAATAGGCATTTCGGTACACAGCCGGAGCAGCGGGATAGGAGCGTTGCGATTAAACCTTAACGCGGACGTGTCTGAGCGAGTGGCAACCGCGCTCATAAGAATTATTTCAATCCCTTCCGATGGAAGCTGCCTAGTCTATTCGACTGCATATTTTTGTTTGAGTATACTAGTATACAACAATAAAATAAGTTTCGTGAGACTGTAGTAGAGTATGTATATCGTAACTGGAATGATTTAAGTTTGTACTCTAGCGCTACAAACGGGGATCCTTATTGCTTGGAAGAACAGTATCGAGCAAGCATGCTGATGTCAGTAAAGGACTGGTGAATGGATTCAATGGAAAAATAGAGAAGATACATTGGGGACGTCGATAACAGCAATAGCGCACGTAAAATAACAGTTTAATTTAAACATACTTTAATTTGCGAACTAGAAGTCAAAACCAAGTTACAGATATTAAGTATTGTACATATATGTTCAAAGGAAACAATTCTCTATTTGCTTAGCATATTCTACTACTATAAAAAAATCACAAGGCCTTCGCCTTGACGGTGCTCTTTTCGACATAGGCTCCTCTATATTAAGTTAAGAGCAGGCTTACGTTGGCCTCTCTAGAGTTAAAAACTTAGATGGAGTACATCTTATCAATTTAGGTCCAAGTCAAATCAAGACACAAGAGAGCTCTATTGTAGAGTACAACCGTTTGCGCACGTTATACCACCCCTACTTGGGCAAATTAAGTATAAACAGAAAACGCGTAAAAAAATTCCGGTCACTGAGTGGGCAATTCACTCGAACATTTCAGAGGTACCTACAAGAACAATAAGAACGTATCAAAAAAGACAATTATACCCCGTAAACATAGGAAAATAGAATAGTTTAACAAAAACCATTTGGTATTAATTTTGTTATTAATAAGTACCTACTAATAATTAATACAAAAAGTAGTGATATCCCATCAAAAACATAAATGTAAAAATGAGAGCCAAGTTAAATATTATGATATATACCTTGGTTGTTGTCTTCAACGACAAAAGAAGTGAGATCTAAATTTGTGCCAAGTTAAAAAGTCCTTTCTGAAATTTATTTATAACTACATAAAATATCATTTCTTCTTATAACTTGGGGTAATATATTGTTGCCTAAGGTCTGACTTGGCTAGTTCTTATATGTTTATAAACACAAATTGTAGTTTGTGTTTAGAATAACAAATTATAACTCAGAACATCTAAGAAGAATGGAGGACAGGTCAGTATTGCTTAGTTAGTATACGTACATTAAGAGCTGCGATGGTCCAGTCTCTAGAAAATATGAATCTTAACCAGATATTGCGAGTTCATATCCAGACAAGTACCATTGAATATTTGCGTGCCTAATTTGTGTTAATAATTCATTTGTAACAGGCTTAGAACTTACGAAGGCTATAATATAATTCGTATATGAGAACTAGCCAAGTCAGACCTTAGGCAACAATATATTACCCCAAGTTATAAGAAGAAATGATATTTTATGTAGTTATAAATAAATTTCAGAAAGGACTTTTTAACTTGGCACAAATTTAGATCTCACTTCTTTTGTCGTTGAAGACAACAACCAAGGTATATATCATAATATTTAACTTGGCTCTCATTTTTACATTTATGTTTTTGATGGGATTACGATGTACGTAAGCGCACCCATGCGTTGTAACATCTTGATAACCTGAGCTTATGATATAATTCGCCTAACTAAAATTTGGAGCAATTATATCGAAACTGAATTGATCTTAAAAATCGTAAGGCGTTATGTGTATAATTTAAGCAAACATTTTTATACAAACATTATTTAATACTTTTATTTAAATAAAATGTATGTCATTAAATACGAGTGGAGCGAATAAAACTCGACCTAGAGAATAATTCGTACACTAAAGACTAATAACTCAGTATGAACCGATGACGAAACTAACGCCATCTAGCTGTGGACGGGTGTATTATTACGAGATATAGTAATTGTCTGACGCCATCTGTTTTATTGTCAATTTAGAACTAATGTATGTGTAAAAGTACTCTAGTATTCCCGCGATTGCTATGTATAAAGTTTTATAATATATGGTCAGCAACAGCACGGATACCTCTTAGATACAACGTGTATAGTGTATAGACACAGAACCGTACTGATACATTTTTTATTCGCACAGAATAGGAAAGAATGTCAATCTATAAATTTTACCCGAATAAAAACAATGACAACAGGTAAGTGTTTAGAGTTTCGGATAACATTATTAAATATCAGGCGTGCTCGGTGTCAGATGGAATTGTTGTCTTGGTGTGTGCGGATGAAACCTCTTAGTGCAGATTCTGCTTGATACATTAATAGAGAAATCGGGTCACCTTTGGAATCTCTGTAGCGCACAAATGTTTCAATGAGCGCGTAGGAGTCATTGCTTTTTATTTATCTAAAATAATGAACTTCGCGTGTTAATTTAATACAAAGATTCCTTCTGAGCGAATTTGTTGTAGTCTGCCCACTCACTACGATCATGTTATTTTTTAATACTTTGCTGAAGTTGTAGTAACTATAAAAAACCCAGTATTTAATTTAGGAAAACCTTTATTAGGTGTCCGGATAAAATATGTGATCAGAGCCGATACTATAGTTTTGTGCTAAGGACATGAGAGGCGAAAGAAACTCCGAGAGTGTAAGCGCATACACACATATACTACGACATCCTATAAAATCACTGAATCGCCCGCCGGGAACACAATGTCGTCGAGTCTATTAGCATTGAAGGTATGCTTCATATAATAAGATGTGACCTGACACGGTTTCTTCTATCGAAGCAGTCAACGCAGCGTAGTTTCGTCTCCTACTGCTGTCACTTTCCTCGCCTTCTATGATCTATTGTGCAATGAACAGATTTAGAGAGATTGTGCAACATTGACATGTTGTTAAGGTTAGTTTCATTGCCACGATTGGCCAATGATTTAGATTTACAACAATTTAATCTTTAAATCGCACCCAATTCGTTTCAATTTTTATTTTGTATAGAGCATAATTATTTCGGGATTTATGGTTCCGGGCAGGAATTGATTTTCTTTTTCTACGTAACTAATTGTTTAAGCAAACGTCTGGAGCGTGAAGCGAGGCGCACGGTGGCGATCCCGCGACCGACCGCAACCGAACGCGACCTGTGCCAACGTGCCAATGAACTATCGCTGTCGGTGCTGGTGACTGGTGCCCGCCTTGTGTTAAGGAGAAGCGTTAAAGTTATCAAAATGATATACTTAATGTTTAATTTCAACGCGTACATAAATTATTAAATAAGTATTTCTCATTTCGGACTTACGAGTTAGTTCCGATGTAAGCATTAGTTAGCCAACAGGCGATGTAGCTAAAGTGCAAATGTAGCTAAATGGGTCTTTGTAACATAATACGTTCATATGTTACAAAACTTGACCCACTTCAGAACAAACGTCATGACAAGACGGTATCTACGAGTCGTTAAACTCCTCCGCTAACTCTGGCTGTAATATCCGAAGTACTAATACAAACAAGCATCTGCAGTGCGAGACAATGGCTTGACCTTAATGTACGCGTGATATCACAATTGTTATCAGTTTGCGATTAGATACCGTCGCGAGCGCACCGCACGCCACCTCGCCGCCCGACTCGCGCCGCCGCGCGCCGGACACCTGCAGTCACAGTGTCAGTGGTCACGACGCTACTCCGACAGCGCAACCGTCATCGCGCTGTAACATGAGGAGCAAGGATCGGCTGGAGGAGTTGAGGCATGTGAGTAGGAATGCCATAAGAGGCTGTCACGAGTTCTAGGGAATCGTTACAAAATGATTAGTTAATGTGATATTGATACTTTGGATTCGTAATGAGACCATAATAGACTCGATCGTCCACTATCAATATAAATGCGAGATAGTTCATGTTAATGCAATGTGAATAATTATAATCGTAAGTAAGTTTTAAGCGACTACGTCACAGTCAGCGTGATACAGATTTTAAAGACATGACAAGAGTGCAATAAACATGAACTACATTATCGAATGTGTGTGAGCGACTCGTACAATATTTATGAGTTAAAATTACATACAAATAAGCTCGATAACTTTATTTGTCAGTCGGAAGACATTAGTACAGAGACCGAACATTTGTACGGAATTAATTAATAAATCGTCAGCTATTTGTAACTTTGGAAACACGAAGGTTAAAGTCGTTGAAGTACGGTATTTGTCATTCGATATAATATGATAAGGTGAGAACTGTGATATTCGAGTGTAAACTACAAGAGCACCGACACCTCGCCCTCCGCACTGAGCCGACTGCTCAGTCGCTGACTCTCGATGTTATGTTTTGTCTTGGCAATCCTTCATATTATTTACCTTCTTATTTACCTTATAACTTTGATAATTCTGAACTATAATTTAAATGTGTCCTATAATATCATTTAAATATTCTCAATTATGTATACATCTCTTGAAGTTCATTATTTACTAGAAATAGTATCATCACGTACATAATATTATTTGATTGCAGAAACTTGTATGAACATATGTCGGTATTGTTTTCAGCTGGCGAGCAATGCGGGCGTGTACAACGAAACGGTCATGGAGGTCCCGCCAGAGGAATCGAACGTCGACGTCGACGACCTCTTCAAAGAGGTCAGTTTCATTTTCTGTTCGTGCTCGGATGATATTATTGGATTAATGAGAAAACGAAGAAAAAATATATGATGTAATGAGCAATTCCCATTGGCAAAAAAGGAAATAAAGCCTAAGAGTTATCAAAACGACTCGAATGGTTACGTTACCTTAAACAAAACTTGGAAATTTTCATTATTTAAAAATGTCACATGCGTCTGGCCGTATTGTTGTCCATAAGTACATTATTTCAAGTTTAAAATACAATCTAACGTAACCGTTTGTCGGGGCACGTGTAATTAATGCGCGCGTACCGCCCGCGCCGCCCGTGTGCCCATTGTGTTAATTAAGCTTATTAATTGTTTACGCAAAACGTTTATAATACAACAATAACAGTTTCATTTGTTTAACCTACATTCTTCTAATTTGGTCACATACATACTAGGCTCAATACTTTCCTCTCTTTTATCTTGGCTTATCGTCGGTGCGGTGCGCTCTGCACTGTTGCTACTTTGTATCGCCATCTTAAATGATTTCGTAAGGCAGTACATATAAAGTACGGTGATTGTTGACTCAAATGACTGTCACACAGCACACTATTCACTAAATGGTGTACGCTCGACGGCCTGTGCCGGCGCACGGCGCGCGGCGCGTTGCGGCTCAAGGTGACGGAGATGCGAGCGTTGCGCGTTGTTGACATTAAACTTTATTAATCCAGGATGACATCACGTTGCTCACTCCATCACTCCACGTAACATTCAGGATCATCGTATTACAATGTGTCACTTCAAATCTAAGCGACTCAATAAATTGTTACGAGGCATGTTGCAGTTTACATGTGACAGAGTTGTAACGTGATGAGGCAAACGTGCGCGAATAATGAATAACAACTTAATGAAGGAATATATTTCTGAAAACTACTCGTTCCACTTGATAAGAATGAAAATATTTAGTTTTTATGATTTAAAATAAATATTAACTTAGTATTTAGGTACTATTACACAGTTTTTGATTATACGGAGAGTCATTAAATCAAAATATCTTGTTACAAGCCTGTAAATAATCTTTTGTTGTATTCTCAATGTAGCATTAACCGTATTATTAATTTCACCGGCAATATCGCTCACATTGCAATACTAATAATAATTTTATATCCTACACAATTATCGCGAATATCAGACAGAACCCCGACTCGGCATCGTACGACTGCATCGTACCTACCACATAATATAATTACCTAAAGCTACTAAATCTACTTATTCGAATTGTAAACTGTGTCGTCGCTATCATTTCTGTGTTTTTAGAGGCTAACCAATCCCTCATAGAACATGTTATGCCTGGACTCTAAGTACTTTGTTGATCATTGACGACCAGTTCCTATAAGTATAACCAAAATAATAATTATTCATGAACGTTATATATCTGCAATCGTAGTAGGTAATTCCTTTTGCGTGTGATTTTCCTCTTCAAAATATTATTAGTAACATATAAGCAGGCTGGTTATGGAAGATAGAATGATAATAAATGAGAAGCTCCGGATATTCCAGGTGGAGAGCATCCGCGGGTGGATCCACGAGATGAACCACAACACCCAACTCATTCGCCGCCTACACTCCGACCCAACTTACCACACGAACAAGCGTTAGTTTTTTTATTCTTATTTCTTTCTATTTATAAAGATTTTTGTGATTGTATTGAATTTTAAATTGGTTACGAAACATCAAAAACTTAAAAGAAGTTTTTCAGAAACACAAGCTTAGTACAATAAAGGTACTTGTAATTTAAAGTGAAAAAGTTAATTTGTAATATTCTACAATATGTTATTTTCCAAATGATATTAGGGATGCAGGGATATTTTATATTAATTAATACAATCATTGAAATTTGATCCAGACTTGCAGGACCAACTGGACTCGGTGGTGTCGCAGTCGAATGCAATAGGACTGAAGGTGTGCGGAGCGCTGCGCCAGCTGGAGGCGCGTGCGCGTGCCGCGGCCTCGGCGCGAGGCGCGGCGGCGCGCATCACGCGCCTGCAGTACGCCGCCACTCGCCGCCTGTACGCAGAGGCTCTCGACCGCCACCAACTCGCACTGCAGCTGCTGCGCGACTACCAGCATCGTTTGCTGCAGGATCAAATTAAGCTCAGTGAGTTATAACATATAAATATCGTTGTACTAGTTTTTTATTTATATTTACATTATGGGCCTCGTTGCCTGCCAATTGATACATCATCAAAGATTTTTACCTCTACAGATTACAGTAACCTCATCTAGACAATCTTTTAGATGCAAACTCTACTATGATAATTGTGGAGTGATGGAAGAGTTTCGTAAATATCTACTGTACAAATAGCTAGTTTTCATGAAATCTTGGGTGCCTTGAGTGCAAATTTATACGACTTTTTTTGGGAACAAATTTGTATTTAGTTCTAGAGGTAAAGCGAATGATTGGACTTCTCTGTACTAGTTTGTGTCGTCGACGGCACAAAACTAAACTGATACATAACAATTTCAACTAACGGTCTAACTTGTAAGCGTTGTTAGCGTGATTAGTTAAACTGTGATTTCTCTCTTTCAGTCATCATTGATTTGACTTTCGAATGAAGTAGACACAGCATTTGTTTTGATCACCCCATCTATACACAAAAATTATGCTTAAAGTGGTTAATTTTATATTAAAATTGCCCATTATCAGTGGTAGGTATAAATGTAATGAAAGAGTCAGCCTTATTTAGAACCCGTACTCTAGTCTAGTCTACTGCTATAAATTAGGAATCAGTACATTATTTCGCTAGTCTGTATACTATATAAACACAGGTGACGCGCTGCGTCTTCGCCTTCGTGATACACTATTATTGATGATATGTTAACATGATGGGTTTGTTTTTAATGAATCCTTAATTTTCGTTATGGAAAGGACGATTATTTAGTTCGCACTCACACACATATACACACACATATATATATATATATATATTTATCTCTCAGCTCAACTCTCAATACGTTTAACTTTTCAGAGAAGCAAAGGGTTTTAGTGATATATGTTTAATGCCCTACACAAAATAAGAAAGAAAATAGAAAATCTCTCGAAATAAGTATTTCCATACTCCTAACACGTTTCATTTATAAAGATCGACTATAGTGTAACTGTATTTACTTTATTACGGCAAATAATGAATTCGAAATAAAACTGAATAACGGCAAGGGGTGAACGATCGCTGGTTACCTACTTAAGTTGCATTAGCGAAGTGTAAACGAGCGTTAAATTCACTCTCGACGTGTTAAATTATTGTTCATCGTGAGAAATGTGGCGGTCAACGCCACATGAGCCTCGATTTGTGACGGTACCTACATTCACTTTTAGGCATATTATAACTAAAAATATATTAGGTATTTAATGTATACAATTTTTATTTTTCAGCGAATCTCACAATATCCGATGAAGAGTGTGAACATCTTTTAGAATCGAATAATATATCTCTATTTGTGGACAACGTGAGTCTCCTTTTATTTTAACTCGTACATAAACATAGTCATTTGCCAGTTTTCATGGATTTTTATATCAATCGAAACGAATAAACTCAAACGCAGTTGTAATATAAACGTCGTGAATATGAGCTAAGCATTGTTATGTAGAGTACAATTAAAATATAATTATTTATTTTAACCAGGTGACTTACAGGTTGAATACCTGAGGGTATGTAGTCACATTCGGCATAAGACTGACACCTACCGCAAAAACACAACTTATTCGACTGTGGAATGTATTATGTCAAGATTCCCGTGCAAGAATAACACTGTCTTATCCCCATACTTAGTTTCCAATATTAATATTTACCAAATATTATACGAATCCGTACAAGATTATTCAGATGTTAAAAAAGAGAGGGGGTAGCTTTACATAAATATTATAAGATGACTTATAGAAGCGAAACAACATAGCATCATAATAGTAAATAAAATGTTTTTTTTAACAAACCTATGTCCAAAGTTTGCCTGCGTGTTAACTTAGCCTTCGTCGCTAATCGTAACAGTTACGCGCGGAGACGGCAGAGGCGCGACTGGCTCTGCGCGAGGCGGAGGTGCGGCGAGACGAACTCGTTCGCGTCGAGGCCTCGTTGCAATCTGTGCGGGACCTGTTCGTGCAGCTCGCGCACCTCGTCGCTGTGCAAGTGAGCTTTCGTCAAAATAAATCAAAATAATAAAAAAAAGCAATTGTACTTTTCCCAGAACTACGACCCTATTTATTTGTTGTATAAGTTTTTTTTATCTAGGTAGCAAATAAAGTCAATATTAATAATGTGTTTCTTTAAATAAAAAAACTCTAAAAAATATTATCAAACAAATATAAGTTTTTTTTTTTTAGCAAGAACAAATCGATAGTGTAGAATACTACGCGCTGCAAGCAACTGAGCACGTGGAGAGCGGTGGACAGCAACTACTTAAGGGTACAGTCAGTCGCAGGAAGGCGAAGAAGGTAAGATACTTCCTGTAATTATTTTTGAACTTAAACTAATCTAAGTTAAACTATTTAATTTTTAAATAGTTAAACTTAAGAAAAGCTTACATTATTAATTAAATTTTATGTATATTAATAATATAACAATGCAAGGAAAGGTTGTTTATTTATTAAATCTTTAGTTCATTATAAATATATTTTATTCTAAATAACAATTCTTGAATATGTACATTACTGCCTGACAACGGCTTCCGCATGCGTAAGAAATAGTATTCTGCCAGACATTCGGCCACAGTGGTCTAATCCATTATTTGCTCGATAAGATAACGATTTCATAGGCAGTTAAATTACGATTTATAGTACAGTGATACGAAATCAAAAATATTTCAAAATTCAATTACCCAACAGAACTTCAATTATATCAGTGGATAGATTGAAACCAGCATACACGCGTATCGACTCAGAGGTCAGCGACCAGTTCAAAATGCAACAAACGCGTAGCGATGAAAAAGAGAACATCTTGAAACCCAGTCAAGAACCCGCCGAATTAAAAAACAATAAATTCAAAATAACTAGAAGTGACAGAATTGTACGCCCAGTAGTTAGATTTGCCAACTAGACAAAAGTGCAAATGTAATACAAACTGCAATAATATAAATAAGTCAAAACAACAGCTGACTTCATTACTTATTTATTAATATATATATATATATATATATATCACATTTAAATAAAGGGGGAAACTATGTAGATAACCTACATTAACATCAGCAAGTTCTGCAATGACGCATGTTGTAACCTACTACAACGCAATTTGTAAACTTTTAACGCATCAAAATGTATATCAGCAAATTCTGTAATGACGCACGTTTCTAACTACTATAAATATACAACGCTTCGAAATACAGATAGCAATAGCAATCAATAAATCAATCAATCCGTTATTCGCGCATCTCTCGACTTTTACTTATCTCCTGCACACCAAACTGGTCTTGTCACCACAGTGTCATGTAGCAACGAACAGTACTGCAGTATCTGTGTATGAGGAGAGTTCAAGTGCGCTGAGTAAAACCATAAGACCATGACCCAAGTTAACCAGATAAAATACATATAACGTGTCCAAAATTATATGATTTAAAACATATTGAATTTGAAATGTTTAGTAAGTAATATATTTTCCTAATTTAATATTGTTATTACAGAAAAAAATGGGACTTATTATTTGTCTCGCATCTGGGTTCCTCATAGTGCTGCTGGTGCTCGTGTGCACGTGACAGACAGCAGGGCGAGATGAGCGTGGGACTAAAGTGCATGAGTACCGCTGGGAGCTGGACGGGTGAACGAAGCACTTAATTAATTATTTATTTATTGTACAACCTAGTCATGTTACTAATAAATTACTGTAAGAATGCATACGATTTTTTTTTTTTAAATCCAATTTTCACTGCCTTTAAATATACAAATCATTTTGTCTTCTGATATTTACTTGGTAGGTAGGTACCGCTCATTCATATTGTTCTCGGTTTCTACAGGCACAAGGCATAAAGCATAACATTCAGGTTGGTGGCGCATTGGCGATGCCTATGGGAAGTAGTGACCAATTTAAAATTAAACGAACTTTTCAAGTGAGTGAGGAAAGTGAAGTGAGTTGTGTCGGCAAGTGTGTCACGTAAACATACGTTGATTGAAGTTATTATACTACCCCGCGTCTTAGTCTCAACGAAAAGACGAAGAATACGACAAGCGTCGCTTATTCGCTGCAGCAATTTTAGTTTTGATGTTTCGTTGGACATAATCAATTGTATGGCCTGCGACAGCGCGGCCAATGCAATTACAATTTGACTTTGTTTTTGCAGCATTGTAGTGTCTCTTTTAAAGAGTACATATATCGGGTACTGCAACCTAGGCTTCTGGATTTAAAACAGGCACCAATAGATAGTTACAAATAAGCGATATTAAGCATTCTAATGATAACTATCGTTATATACCTGTTACCTATCTTATACCTTCTTTGAAAGACCTTTTTAATTTCCTGCCCTCTTGTCGCGATATCTGTGTGTGTATTATTTATCAAA